>NC_069500.1:197651215-197656215 GCF_027579735.1 Bombina bombina | reverse complement strand
ATTGGAAAGTTGTTTAAAATGACATGCTCTATCTGAATAATGAAAGTTTAAATTTGACTTGAGCGTCCCTTTAAAGTGACATTCTAGTCAAAATGTAAATGCACAGAGATGAATTACATCTTTGAATAGAAACACATTTACAATATACATTTATTGTCAAAAATGCTTCTAGTAAAAGTTATCACTGTTTCAGTAATAACAATTTTCTTTGCACGTGCATGTGAAGTATAGCTAGATATTCTCAATGCACCAGCATTTTTAATACTGCAGCATATCAGAGCACCAGTGGGGCTTGTATTATGTCAGCAATTAACAAATCAAGTCATTACCAGATGAGCATAAGCAACTTAGGCTCTCTGAACAAGTGCTGTGTTTAAAATGCTGGTGCACGGTGCATACTTAAATACACTTTTGAAACAGCTATAGCTTTTATTAGAAGCATTTTGCTAATGCATGTACATTACAAAAAACGTCTATTCAAAACTGAAATACATCCATGTGGATTCCAATTTTGGATGGAATGATGAATCGTAAAGTTTTGGAACACACAAATTATAACTAATATGGAAAATATTTAAAAACTTTCATATTTATCACTTATATGAATACTACCCACACATGAGACAGCACTATACCAATTATACCCTTGGAATTAAAATGACTACAACATTTGCAGTCTGTATACCTATTTATCTTTTGATGTGCTGTTGGGAAACACTGGCCTAGATTACGAGTTTTACGTAAGCCTTAAAAAGCAGCGTTGGTCGGTCCTAACGCTGCTTTTTAACGCCCGCTGGTATTACGAGTCTTGAAGTTACAGGTGTACCGCTCACTTTTTTGGCCAGACTCGGAAATACCGCAAATCCACTTACATCAATTGCGTATCCTATATTTTCAATGGGACTTGCATAGCGCCAGTATTACGAGTCTTCCAAAAAGCCCTCTCCTGTCAAACCTGGTACCACATTTTAAAGTCAGTAGTTATGAGTTTTACACTACAACGCCGTAGCATAAAACTCTTAACTAAAGTGCTAAAAAGTACACTAACACCCATAAACTACCTATTAACCCCTAAACCGAACCCCCCACACACACATCGCAAACACTAAAATAAAATTTTTTAACCGCTAATCTGCCGAACCGGACATTGCTGCCACTATAATAAATATATTAACCCCTAAACCGCCGCACTCCTGCATCGCAAACATTAGTTAAATATTATTAACCCCTAATTTACCGCCCCCAATGTCGCCGCCACTATATTAAAGTTATTAACCCCTAAATCTAAGTCTAACCCTAACACCCCCTAACTTAAATATAATTTAAATAAATCTAAATAAAATTACTATCATTAACTAAATTATTCCTATTTAAAACTAAATACTTACCTGTAAAATAAACCCTAAGCTAGCTACAATATAACTAATAGTTACATTATATCTATCTTAGGGTTTATTTTTATTTTACAGGCAACTTTGTATTTATTTTAACTAGGTACAATAGTTATTAAATAATTATTAACTATTTAATAACTACTTAGTTAAAATAAAGACATATTTACCTGTAAAATAAAACCTTACCTAAGTTACAATTACACCTAACACTACGCTACAATTAAATTAATTACCTAAATTAAATACAATTAATTACAATTAAATAAAATTATGTAAAGTACAAAAAAAAAACTAAATTACAGAAAATAATAAACAAATTACAAGATTTTTAAACTAATTACACCTAATCTAATCCCCCTAATAAAATAAAAAAGCCCCCCCAAAATAAAAAAACCCTACCCTACACTAAATTACAAATAGCCCTTAAAAGGGCCTTTTGCGGGGCATTGCCCCAAAGTAATCAGCTCTTTTACCTGAAAAAAAATTACAATCCCCGCCCAACATTAAAATCCACCACCCACACAACCAATGCTACTCTAAAACCCACCCAATCCCCCCTTAAAAAAACCTAACACTAACCCCCTGAAGATCACCTTACCAGGAGACGTCTTCACCCAACCGGGCCGAAATCCTCAACAAAGCCGGGAGAAGTCTTCATCCAAGCCGGGCAAAGTGGTCCTCCAGACGGGCAGAAGTCTTCATCCAGACGGCATCTTCTATCTTCATCCATCCGACGCGGAGCGGGTCCATCTTCAAGACATCCAACGCGGAGCATCCTCTTCAAACAACGGCTAAACATGGAATGAAGGTTCCTTTAAATGACGTCATCTAAGATGGCGTCCCTTCAATTCCGATTGGCTGATAGAAAAAATCCTATTGGCTGATGCAATCAGCCAATAGGATTGAGCTAGCATTCTATTGGCTATTCCAATCAGCCAATAGAATGCCAGTTCAATCCTATTGGCTGATGCAAATTTTCTACCTTAATTCCGATTGGCTGATAGAATTCTATCAGCCAATCAGAATTGAAGGGACGCCATCTTGGATGACGTCATTTAAAGGAACCTTCATTCTGTGTTTAGCCGTCGTTTGAAGAGGATGCTCCACGTCGGATGTCTTGAAGATGGACCCTCTCCGCACCGGTTGGATGAAGATAGAAGATGCCGTCTGGATGAAGACTTCTGCCCGTCTGGAGGACCACTTCGCCCGGCTTGGATGAAGACTTCTCTCGACTTCGTTGAGGACTTCGGCCCGGTTGGGTGAAGACGTCTCCCGGTAAGGTGATCTTCAGGGGGTTAGTGTAAGGTTTTTATAAGGGGGGATTTGGTGGGTTTTAGAGTAGGGTTGGTTGTGTGGGTGGTGGGTTTTAATGTTGGGGGGGGATTGTAATTTTTTGTCAGGTAAAAGAGCTAATTACTTTGGGGCAATGCCCCGCAAAAAGCCCTTTTAAGGGCTATTTGTAATTTAGTGTAGGGTAGGGCTTTTTTTATTTTGGGGGGGCTTTTTTATTTTGTTAGGGGGATTAGATTAGGTGTAATTAGTTTAAAAATCTTGCAATTTCTTTATTATTTTCTGTAATTTAGTCTTTGTTTGTTTTTGTACTTTAGATCATTTTATTTAATTGTAATTAATTGTATTTAATTTAGGTAATTAATTTAATTGTAGTGTAGTGTTAGGTGTAATTGTAACTTAGGTTAGGTTTTATTTTACAGGTAAATTTGTCTTTATTTTAACTAGGTAGTTATTAAATAGTTAATAACTATTTAATAACTATTGTACCTAGTTAAAATAAATACAAAGTTGCCTGTAAAATAAAAATAATCCCTAAGCTAGACACAATGTAACTATTAGTTATATTGTAGCTATCTTAGGGTTTATTTTATAGGTAAGTATTTAGTTTTAAATAGGAATTATTTAGTTAATTGTAGTAATTTTATTTAGATTTATTTAAATTATATTTAAGTTAGGGGGGGTTAGGGTTAAGGTTAGACTTAGGTTTAGGGGTTAATATGTTTATTATAGTGGTGGCGACGTTGGGGGCGGCAGATTAGGGGTTAATAAATGTAGTTAGGTTGTGGCAACATTGGGGGTGGCAGATTAGGGGTTAATAAATATAATGTAGGTCTCAGCGAAGTTGGGGGCAGCAGATTAGGGGTTAATAAGTGTAATATTAGGGGTGTTTAGACTTGGGGTTCATGTTGGGTGTTAGGTGTAGACATAAATGTATTTTCCCCATAGGAATCAATGGGGCTGTGTTAGGAGCTTTACGCTGCTTTTTTGCAGTTGTTAGGTTTTTTTTCAGCCGGCTCTCCCCCATTGATTCCTATGGGGAAATCGTGCACAAGCACGTTTAGCCAGCTCACCGCTAACGTGAGCAGCGCTGGTATTGAGGTGAGATGTGGAGCTAAATTTTGCTCTACGTTCTACGTCAGGTTTGTAAAAACCCATAATACCAGCGCTGTCTGTAAGTGAGCGGTGAGCATAAACTGCTTGTTAGCACCGCACCCATGTTAACGCAAAACTCGTAATCTAGGCGTAAGGCTTTATTATAGTTTTTGAGAACAGCACCCCAGCTTTTCAGTCTCACAGTACATACTCATAGAACCTTCCTTCGGTAACTTTTTTCTTGTTGGGGTACATACAAAAGACCACTCAAATTAGTCCCTGGTCATAAAATAGTTTACTTAACCCCTTAAGGACCACAGCACTTTTCCATTTTCTGTCCGTTTGGGACCAAGGCTATTTTTACATTTTTGCGGTGTTTGTGTTTAGCTGTAATTTTCCTCTTACTCATTTACTGTACCCACACATATTATATACCGTTTTTCTTGCCATTAAATGGATTTTCTAAAGATACCATTATTTTCATCATATCTTATAAATTACTATAAACAAATTATAAAATGTGATGAACAAATGGAAAAAAAAACACTTTTTCTACTTTTGACCCCCAAAATCTGTTACACATCTACAACCACCAAAAAACAACTAAAATAAATAATTTCTAAATTTTGTCCTGAGTTTAGAAATATCCAATTTTTACATGTTCTTAGCTTTTTTTGCAAGTTATAGGGCAATCAATACAAGTAGCATTTTGCTATATTTCCAAACCATTGTTTTTATAAAGCGATAGTTACGTTGTAACACTGATATCTTTCAGGAATCCCTGAATAACCCTTCACATGTATATTTTTTTTATAGTAGATAACCCAAAGTATTGATCTAGGCCCATTTTGGTATATTTCATGCCACTATTTCACCGCCAAGTGCAATCAAATAAAAAAAATCGTTACATTTTTCACAATTTTAGGTTTCTCACTGAAATTATTTACAAACTGCTTGTGCAATTATGGCACAAAGGGTTGTAAATGCTTCTCTAGGATCCCCTTTGTTCAGAAATAGCAGACATATATGGCTTTGGCGTTGCTTTTTGGTAATTAGAAGGCCGCTAAATGCCGCTGCGCACCACACTTGTATTATGCCCATCAGTGAAGGGGTTAATTTAGGTAGCTTGTAGGGTTAATTTTAGCATTAGTGTAGAGATCAGCCTCCCACCTGACACATCCCGCCCCCTGAACCCTCCCTGACCCATCTCAAACAGCTCTC
>NC_069500.1:197531215-197646215 GCF_027579735.1 Bombina bombina | reverse complement strand
TTCTTAAAGTCCCCCACAGTGTTTGTCATTACCACCTCTTGTGGAAGTTTATTCCATGAATCAATTACCCTTTCTGTAAAGAAATTATTCCTCAAATTACTCCTGAATACACTACCCTTCAGCTTGAGATCATGATCCCTTGTTCTTGATTTTTTTTCGTTTTATGTAAAATACTCACAGCCTCAGCTTTACTAAGCCCTTTCATATACTTGAAAGTTGCCATCATATAACATCTTTCCTCCCCTAACTAATGATCTGTAAAGTGGCATACGAACCTTACTGTTTCTGCTGTAAATACCTCTACCAATACATTGAAGCATTCTGCTGGCCTTACTTGCTGCAGTACTATATTGTTTACTAAATTTTCACGTTCCCCATTTGTAAACAGTCAGTAAAGTGTCATTGAGTCTGTAATTAACTTTTGGATTTCTCTTCCCTAAATGCATAATTTGAAACTTTAAATCACAGTCATTGTCCACTCCTCTAAATCTTGTATATCACTTCTCATTTTATCTACCCCCACCCAGAACATCTACTATAATACAAATATTTGTATCATCTGCAGACATACTTTTCCCTGTAGCCCTTTGCTGATATCTCTGATATAAATATGTTAAATAAAACAGTTTGTGAATTAGTTTGTTGTATGGGACGGTGTCAGGGCCGTCTTTAATATTGATTGGACCCTGGGCAAAAATTTTCTTGGCCCCCCCCCCCCACCCCATGCAATTTTGCTCTCCACCCCAACATCCCAAAAAACAACTAAATCAATTTTTTTTATTATTATTAGCCCAGCGGTGGATCATCCACTGCTGGGCTAATCATTTAAAGAAAAAAAAAATGCAATATGTGAAACTGGACCTAAGCAGTATTAATAAGTAAATAAAGATATAGATTCCTCCACTGTGGATTCATTTAATATTCTTTTGAATGTGATTCTGGTGTGAGGTTAGCTGGTTAAAGAGATTTAGGGCAGCCAACAGGAGCAAAGCAAGGTAAAGGAGGAAGCATGGAGGTACAGACAAATATAAGTTTACTGACTGGAACAGCAGAACTACTATGGGAAGCTGTAAAATCTGAGACAGAGAGAAAATAAAAACTATAAAAATAAACCTTACATTAATGTGTGAAGTATCAGCATGACGCTATACATCAGCCACACCAGCACATGTCGCTTCTTTGCTAGGAACAAGTTCCCTCTCACCCTGAACTAGACAATGCTGCATCGGGAGGGGCGTGTGTGCACTCACTTATTCTTCCCACTGACACCTTTCTACAAAGCACTATTCCCCTAACAAACTTCAGTTAGTTGATCTTAGGGCCACAGCAGAAAGAGCAGGGCTAAGGGGACCAGTAGACTGGATGCTGTCTGTCCAAGGCTGCATGGATACAGTGTGAGATGAGTCACACAGCCTCTAGACTGAAGAGAGCAGTGTATGAAGCTGCACAGATGCTCAAATCCTCATGTGCCTGCCACTCCAGCTTTCTGCTGCATGCGCCCACAGTCAGCCCTACCCAGAAACAATCCCCACCACCAGAGCAGTTACCTGGTAACAGTGGTAACCCCAGTAGGACCTTTTCTGATGCAGTGGGAAATGGCTGGATGCCGAGTTAGGGCTTTGCATTCAGTGCTGCACAGTGCACATCTAAAACAGCACATGGCACTAGCTTGGTATGTCACATGACACCGGCACGGTCTGGCACAGTTATATATAAGCAGAGTACTTTTGACTGTGACAGTATTAGGACTGAATGTGTGTGTTCCCCATGTCACATCAGCAGTCTGGTATGAACCATTAAAAAAAAAAAAAAAAAAAAAAATTTTTTTTTTTTTTTAGGACTCTTGGGCCCCTCAACAGAGACTGGGCCCAGGGCAGCTGCCCCTTTTGCCCTGTGTTAAAGACGGTCCTGGACAGTGTCAAATGCTTTGCTGAAATCTAGATATGCTACATCATCTGCTCCACCCTGGTCTAATACTTTTGTTACTTAATACAAGAAGTCAATTAGATTAGTCTGACATGATTTCCCTGAAGTAAAACCATGTTGATTTTGGTCCTCTAAATTGTTTGTCTTTATGTAAGTCATAATTCTTTCTTTTAAGGGACTTTCCATTAATTTCCCCACTACTGAAGTTAAACTAACTGGCTTGTAGTTACCAGATTCTTCCCTACTGCCCTTTTTATGAAGAGGTACTACATTTGCTATTCTCCAATTATCTGGAACAGCTCCTGTCAATAGTGACTCATTAAACAGATCAGTTAATGGGGCAAGTTCTTTTTAAACACTTGGATGAATATTATCAGGACCCACTGACTTTTATTTTTGATAATGCCAACAAAACCTCATCTTCTGTAAAACGATTAGTCTTAAAGGGAACTTATACACTCTTTTTTTTTTCTTTGCATAAATGTTTTGTAGATGATCTATTTATAAAACCTAAAAAGTTTTTGTTTTTTAGAAAATTTATAGTTTTGCTTATTTTTAAATAACATGCTCTGATTTTCAGACTCCTAACCAAGCCCCAAAGTTTTATGAGAATACCGATATATACCTACTCCAGCTTGCTTCTGTTTGTGTAAAGGGTCTTTTCATATGCAAAAGAAGGGGGAGGGGGGAGTGTCTTATTCCCCACTTGCAGTAGGCTTTTCATCTACCTTTTCAACAGAGCTAAACTGAGAGCTTCTAAGTAAGTTTTTAAACAGTTTTATACTGGATTTTTATATCAGTAGCTGTGCATCTTATTCTTTATAGTAGTGTCTATTACATGCAGTTATATGAAAAATGGTGCATACTGTCCCTTTAAGCTAATTTCCATTTTTTGTAGACATTCTATCTTCACAATCTTTTGTGAAAACAGAACAGAAGTAATCATTGAGACAGTCTGCAATTTGCTTATCTCCTTCTACTATTCTACCATCAACTGTTTTCAATTTTACTATTCCAACCTTATTTTTTCTTCTTTCACTGAAATATCTAAAGAATGTGTTGTCCCAATGTTTTACTGACAATGCCATCTTCTCTTCCACATAAGCTTTAACCTTCCTAATTAATTAACTGCTTAGTCTTTTTTTGTTGGAGTCTCCATATTTGCATATTATCATCTGACTGTGTATGTCTGTAATTTTTATAAGCTATCTTTTTTGTCTTTACAGCATGTGTCAATTCCTTGGGAAACCATATTGGTTTCTGCTTTCTTTTACAGACATGTCTAATACAGTATGCGGTTGCATCTAAAATGACACCCTTCAAAAATTCCCACCGTTCTTGAACCCCTGTAATAAGAGTTTGCCCTTTTTAAATAGTTGTTTAGGTATTCGCCCATGTATCAGAAATCAGCCTTCCTAAAATCTAAAACTTTAGTTTTAGTCTGGTTAGTGACACGCCGCAACACAGAGCTCAGAGAAGAATTAATATGCGTTAAGCAAAATGTAATAAAACTGTGCATGCGGGCCTCCATGATGTTTCTACCTAGGTGGAAAATAGTTATAGGGCTGGTATAAAGAGCAAAATCGTGGGTTTGACAGAATATAAATAATTGATGAAAAATTACAAAAAGATGGAATAAATGCGGCTATGTTGAAATCTAGGTTTCCCTTATCTAATCTTCTCTGATGAGGACAATAAGGAATATATATATATATATATATATATATATATATGTGTATATATATATATATATATATATATATATATATACTTGTGCTCTGTTGACCCACTGTTTAGTACTGTTTAGTGCTGCCTCTCAAATTTAAAGCCTCAATCACATTCTTTCCGATATCGCCTCTCGATAATGAGATTTCAGTTTCGGCTGATAAAATAATTTCGGCTACTCAAACCTCAAAGCCACACACAAGTTTTCACTTGATAAGTTCCTTACAATGTGCTATCAGTATCAAAACTAGTAATCCAACCTAAACTGACATACACAATAGCCATTTCACACCTCTTAACAGGGGCAGAACTACCACTGGTGCAGCCAGTGCAGTCGCACCAGGGCCAAGTGCTTGAAGGGGCCCATGGCAGCCAATCATCATCATTATACTGTGCAGCAAACTCATCAGTGTATAGATACTCACATCATTATACAGTGCAGTGTGTTCACTATTATTGTATAAAAACTCACAGCTTTATACAATGCAGTGTGCTCACTGCCAGTGTCTAAAAATACTCAGGGTCATTAAGTTGGTTTGAATTAACCCCTTTGTATAGTATGTAAAAGAAATAATCATTTACATGTGTGAGATTAATTTATTGTAATCTGAATCCACCCTGATAGCTGGTAAACAATCTGAATACCATTTATCTATGGGCATGATGGGTATACTGTACATGTTTCTTCACTGGCACCTAGATTACGAGTTTTGCGTTATTAGTCAAATAGCAGCATTGTGGCTCATAACGGCATCATTTTCCCTAACAAAGCAATTACAAGTCTTGTCGGTATAGCTGTACCGCAAGCCTTTTAGCCTGTAACGCAATGTCAGTCCCGCACTCATAAAAATTACATTTTTAATGGGATTCCCATAGCACTAGTATTACGAGTTTTGCGTTCTGGCTAAAAGCGAGGGTTACAGCCTAAAACAACAAGAACTATACCGCTAGTCAGTAGTCAGTAGTTATGAGTTTTACGCTACAAATCTGTAACATAAAACTCATAACTAAAGTGTTAAAAAGTACACTAACACCCATAAACTACCTATTAACCCCTAAACCAAGGCCCTCCCGCATCGCACACACTATAATAAATTTATTAACCCCTAATCTGCCGCTCCCGATATCACTGCCACTTTAAAAAATATTAACCCCTATTCCGCTGCTCCCTGACATCCTCACCACTATACTAAAGTGATTAACCCCTAAACCACCGCCCTCCCGTATTGCAAACACTATTTAAGTATTATTAACCCCTAATCTGCCGTCCGCCCACATCGCCCCCACTATACTAAAGTTATTAAGCCCTACACCGCTGCCACTATAATAAACTTATTAACCCCTAAGCCGGAAGCCCCCCCACAACGAAATATACTTAACTAAACTATTAACCCCTAAACTAAAAGCCCTTCACATCGAAATAAACTAAATTAAACTATTCACCCCTAAACCTAGCGCCCCCTAACTTTATATTAAATTTACAATTTCCCTAGCTTAAATTAAATTAAAACTTATCTGTCAAATTAAAAAAACTAAGTTTAAACTACCAATTAAACTAATATAATAATTAAACTAAAATTAAACTAACTACCAATTAAATAAACTAAAATACACATTAAAAAATCCTAACACTACTCTAAAAATTACAATACAATACAAAGTATTTAAATACAAAAACAAAAAATTGCTAAGTTAAAAAAATAACAAACACTAAATTACGGAAAATAAAAAGCAAAATTATCCAAAATAAAAATAGCCCTATCAAAAAAAAAATCCCACCAAAATAAAAAATAAAATCTTAGCCTACAATAAACTACCAATAGCCCTTAAAGGGGCCTTTTGTGGGGTATTGCCCCAAAGATATCAGCTCTTTTACCTGTAAAAAAACACAAAGACCCCCCCAACAGTAAAACCCACCACCCAACCAACCCCCCAAAATAAAAAACCTAATTCTAAAAAAAAACTATTCCATATACCCATTGCCCTGAAAAGGTAATTTGTATGGGTATTGCCCTTAAAAGGGCATTTAGCTCTTTAACTGCCCAGACCCTAAACTAAAATAAAAAACACCTAAAAAAAACCTTTAAAAAGCCTAACACTAACCCCCGATGATCCACTTACAGTTTTTGAAGTCCTGCTTGAACTATCTTCAGCCCGGAGTTGAAGTCCTGATCCAGGCGGCGAGAAGTCTTCATCCAGGTGGCCTCTTCAATCTTCATCCCGGTGGCAATGTCCTGATCCAAGTGGCGAGAAGTCTTCATCCAAGCGGCCTCTTCAATCTTCATCCAGGCTGCATCTTCTATCTTAATCCTGGAGGCGCTGAGCGGAACCATCCTGAAGACATCTGGTGCGGAGCATCCTCTTCATACGGTCGCCGCAATACACTGAATCTTCAATGCAAGCGACGCGATTCAAGATGACATCCCTTGCATCCCTATTGGCTGAAAAATTTGAATCAGCCAATAGGAATTAGGGCTGCTAAAATCCTATTGGCTGTTCAAATCAGCCAATAGGATTTAAGCAGCTCTCATGCTATTGGCTAATAGGTTAAATCCCAGTCACAAAGACATGATTACCAATTTAAATCCTGTTCATTAAGATGCCAGTACCAAAAGTGGCAATCATGAAAACATGAGTATGAATTTTAATAAACGTTTTCAGAACACGATTGCTAAGCACCATTACTAGATGTTATAATTGTGCTTTCTTGATTTTTTCTGCACATCTCTTTAGTCGTATGGGATATCACATATTAAATACACATACATACAAAACAATAGCGATGAATAGAGCTTTAATGCACCTTGACCATATATACAAGTACACCTCTAAAATGTCATATGTGGTCATATTTTTCATGCACAACATAAAAGAATCATTCCGAATCATATTGGAATACTTGTAAATATATATTTTTAAAAAAGGTAATTTAAGCACTTCATGAAGTGCATTTAGGTGTAAAAAATCGACAGGAGTAAATGGTCTCGGAAACTTGTTGAAAAGTATCAAGAAAATGGTTTGTGATCACAGAGAAAATTTCAGCTCCATATAAAACAAAGGCTTTTTTTTGGCAAGTTGAAATGTTCATGATCAAATCATTGAAAATGACTTATTATAAATGTATTATTCAGTAAAGGTATATGAAACCCAATGTTTTTATTTCATGATTCAGATAGAGCATGCAATTTTTTTCTCCTATTATCACATTTTCTTTGTTCTCTTGGTATCCTTATTTGAAATGCAGGAATGTAAGCATAGGAGCTGGCCCATTTTTGGTTCAGTACCTGGGTAGCGCTTGCTGATTGGTGGCTAAAGGTAGCCACCAATCAGCAAGCGCTACCCAGGTTGATCACACCAAAAACATAGACTGGCTCATAAACGCTTAACTTTTATCACGGATAACAACCACTGTGATCAATCATGAAGTAACTGCACAAGGCAAAATCTGGCATGAACTACAGGCAGTGCCATTAATGTGGAAAAATTATTTGTAAAAGGAAAGGCAACAACTGAGAGGAAAAGGAGAAGTAGGGTGAGGTGGGATATAAGAAATGAAAAGAAATCATGCACCTAATGAGAACAGAATATTTTACAATCATTAACTGCCTGGTTATGTCAGCAACCCTCATGCACCCATGGAAGTCACACAATTTAAATTTTGTCTGTATTTTTTATAAAAACTATCGCCTAGCTTCGGTCTCGGCCAGAACTCTAGAATCCAATTATAAATTCTTATCCCATTGGTACCTTACACCAGTCAGGATCAAAAAAATATATAAGATGTCTGATGGTAGGTGTTGGAGGGGCTGCAGGGAGGCTGGCACTATCCTCCATATTTGGTGGACTTGTGAATTGATAACCCTGTTCTGGAGTACCGTACTGGACATAATAGACTCTAAACTAAACATTACATTGCGCAGAAGCCCAGACCTCCTGTTGTTTCACGGGCTGCCTAAACTGACAGAAAAACCCAAACAATATCTTCTATATATAATGTTAAACAGTGCGAAAGCCCTCATCCCTAAAAACTGGAAATCAGACAGAATTCCTCAGACTTCCGATTGGGAGTCACAAGTAGTCAGACACCTATCGTTAGAAAGATCGTCAGAAGCCCAGACCTCCTGTTGTTTCACGGGCTGCCTAAACTGACAGAAAAACCCAAACAATATCTTCTATATATAATGTTAAACAGTGCGAAAGCCCTCATCCCTAAAAACTGGAAATCAGACAGAATTCCTCAGACTTCCGATTGGGAGTCACAAGTAGACAGACACCTATCGTTAGAAAGATTTCGATATATGAGGGATGACAGAATTGAAATTCACAAATACATGAAAGAACTCTGGAGACCACTGATTAGATGAGCCCTAGGTACCCCACCTTTCTTAGGGCTAACACATTGCCTGGTTTCCCCCCCTTTTTTTCTCCTCCTTACCCCCCCTCCCACTGATGAGAACCTCCCCTCTTCTCTTTTTTCCCACTCTTATCTTTCTCGTTGTCCCTTTTTCTCTCTCTTTCTCTATCTCTTCTCTTGTTACGACGAACATCGAAGTTTCCGATGTACGTCATAATTTAAGTCAACAAGGATGTTTGATGCTTACACTCAACCTAGTTTTATTATGACTGTATACTTGTGTAATATTGAGTGAATTATATAACAGATGTCCGCATGTTGTCCATATGCGAGGAATTACTATGCCCTAGAAATAAGCAGTAAGGACATGAAGCAAAGAACTCTGAACACGTGTATGTCATTGAGATGCTTATTTCCTATATTTGGTCCAGCCTTTTAAAGCCAACAGAGCAGGAGCATGCGGTATACAGTATTGGAAAAAAATCTCACTTTGTGTTACTGGTTGCTGTAACTTGCTGACACTCTTGTCTGTGTATTGTATTTTGTTAACTCTCAATAAAGCTTCTTTTAAAAACCCAAAAAAAAAATTTATCGCCTAGATTTAGAGTTCTGCGTTAGGGTTAAAAAGCAGCGTTAAGGGGTCCTAACGCTGTTTTTTAACGTCCGCTGGTATTTAGAGTCAGCCAGGAAAGGGTCTACCGCTCACTTTCTTTCCGCGACTCGAGGCTACCGCAGATCCCCTTACTTCAATTGCGTATCCTATCTTTTCTATGGGATTTGCCTAACGCTGGTATTACGAGTCTTGGAAGAAGTGAGCGGTAGAGCCTCTACCAACAAGACTCCAACTGCAAAAAAAGTCTGTAGTTAAGAGCTTTATGGGCTAACGCGGGAACATGAAGCTCTTAACTACTGTGCTATAAAGTACACTAACACCCATAAACTACCTATGAACCCTTAAAACGGTGCCCCCCCCACATCGCAAACCCTATAATAATTTTTTTTAACCCCTAATCTCACCCTCCGGACACTGCCACAACCTACATTATACCTATGAACCCCTAATCTGCTGCCCCTAACATCACCGACACCTATATTATATCTATTACCCGATAATCTGCCCCCCAACGTCGACGCCACCTACCTACACTTATTAACCCCTAATCTGCCGACCGGACCTCGCCGCCACTATAATAAATGTATTAACCCTTAAACCGCTGCACTTCCACCTCGCAATCACTATAATAAATTGTATTAACCCCTAATCTGCCCTCCCTAACATCTCCGCCACCTACCTACAATTATTAACCCCTAATCTCCCGCCCCCAACATCGCCGCTACTATAATAAAGTTATTAACCCCTAAACCTAAGTCTAACCCTAACCCTAACACCCCTCTAACTTAAATATAATTTAAATTAAACAAACTAAATTTACTATCATTAAATAAATTAATCCTATTTAAAACTAAATACTTACCTATAAAATAAACCCTAATATAGCTACAATATAACTAATAGTTATAGTTATAGGCTATTTTAGGATTTATATTTATTTTACAGGCAACTTTGTATTTATTTTAACTAGGTACAAAAGCTATTAAATAGTTAATAACTATTTAATAGCTACCTAGTTAAAATAATTACCAAATTACCTGTAAAATAAATCCTAACCTAAGTTACAAATACACCTAACACTACACTATCAATAAATTAATTAAATACATTACCTACAATGATCTAAACTAAAATACAATTAAATAAACTAAACTATAGTACAAAAAATAACAAACACAAAATTACAAAAAATAAAAAAGAATTACAAGAAGTTTAATCTAATTACACCTAATCTAAGCCCCCTAATAAAATAAAAAAGCCCCCCAAAATAATAAAATGCCCTACCCTATCCTAACTTTAAAAAGTAATCAGCTCTTTTACAAGCCCTTAAAAGGGCTTTTTGTGGGGCATTGCCCCAAAGTAATCAGCTCTTTTACCTGTAAATAAAAATACAATACCCCCCCAACATTACAACCCACCACCCACATATCCCTACTCTAAAACCCACCCAAAACCCTTTAAAAAAAACTAACACTAACCCCCTGAAGATCTCCCTACCTTGAGTCGTCTTCACTCAGCCGAGCCGAATTCTTCATCCAAGCGGGGAAGAAGAGGTCCTCCATCCGATTGAAGTCTTCATCCAAGCGGCATCTTCTATCTTCATCCATCCGGAATGGAGCAGCAGCATCCTGTAGACCTCCGACGCGGAACATCCATCCTGGCCGATGACTGAATGACGAATGACGGTTCCTTTAAATGATGTCATCCAAGATGCTGTCCTTCGAATTCCGATTGGCTGTTAGGATTCTATCAGCCAATCGGAAATTAAGGTAGGAAAAATCTGATTGGCTGATGCAATCAGTCAATCAGATTGAAGTTCAATCCGATTGGCTGATCCAATCAGCCAATCGGATTGACCTTGCATTCTATTGGCTGTTTCGATCAGTCAATCAGAATTCAAGGGACGCCATCTTGGATGACGTCATTTAAAGGAACCATCATTCGTCGTTCAGTCGTCGGCCAGGATGGATGTTCCGCGTCGGAGGTCTTCAGGATGCTGCCGCTCCACTCCGGATGGATGAAGATAGAAGATGCCGCTTGGATGAAGACTTCAATCGGATGGAAGACCTCTTCTGCCCCACTTGGATGAAGACTTCAATCGGATGTAGGACCTCTTCTTCCCCGCTTGGATGAAGAATTCGGCTCGGCTGAGTGAAGACGACTCAAGGTAGGGAGATCTTCAGGGGGTTAGTGTTAGGTTTTTTTAAGGGGGTTTGGGTGGGTTTTAGAGTAGGGGTATGTGGGTGGTGGGTTGTAATGTTGGGGGGTATTGTATTTTTATTTACAGGAAAAAGAGCTGATTACTTTGGGGCAATGACCCGCAAAAAGCCCTTTTAAGGGCTAGTAAAAGAGCTGATTTTTTTAATTTAGGATAGGGTAGGGCATTTTATTACTTTGGGGGGCTTTTTTATTTTATTAGGGGGCTTAGATTAGGTGTAATTAGTTTAAACTTCTTGTAATTCTTTTTTATTTTTTGTAATTTAGTGTTTGTTATTTTTTGTACTATAGTTTAGTTTATTTAATTGTATTTTAGTTTAGATTATTGTAGGTAATTTATTTATTTAATTAATTTATTGATAGTGTAGTGTTAGGTGTATTTGTAACTTAGGTTAGGATTTATTTTACAGGTAATTTGGTAATTATTTTAACTAGGTAGCTATTAAATAGTTATTAACTATTTAATAGCTATTGTACCTAGTTAAAATAAATACAAAGTTGCCTGTAAAATAAATATAAATCCTAAAATAGCTACAATGTAACTATTAGTTATATTGTAGCTATATTAGGGTTTATTTTATAGGTAAGTATTTAGTTTTAAATAGGATTCATTTATTTAATGATAGTAAATTTAGTTTGTTTAATTTAAATTAGGGGATAATAACTTTATTATAGTAGCGGCGACGTTGGGGCGGGAGATTAGGGGTTAATAGTTGTAGGTAGGTGGCGGTGATGTTAGGGAGGGCAGATTAGGGGTTAATACAATTTATTATAGTGTTTGCGAGGCGGGAGTGTGGGGTTTAGGGGTTAATACATTTATTATAGTGGCGGCGAGGTCCGGTCGGCAGATTAGGGGTTAATAAGTGTAGGTAGCTGGCGGCGACATTGGGGGGGCATATTAGGGGGTAATAAATATAATATAGGTGTCTGCAATGTTAGGGACAGCAGATTAGGGGTTCATAGCTATATTGTAGGTAGCGGCGGTGTACGGAGCGGCAGATTAGGGGTTAATAATATAATAAAGGTGTCAGCGATAACGAGGGTGGCAGATTAGGGGTTAATAAGTGTAAGGTTAGGGGTGTTTAGACTCGGGGTTCATGTTAGGGTGTTAGGTTTAGACTTAGAGAGTGTTTCCCCATAGGAAACAATGGGGCTGCGTTAGGAGCTGAACGCTGCTTTTTTGCAGGTGTAAGGTTTTTTTTCAGCCAGCTCAGCCCCATTGTTTCCTATGGGGATATCGTGTACGAGCACGTTTTTCCAGCTTACCGCTACCGTAGGCAACGCTGGTATTGAGGGTTGAAATGGAGCTAAATTATGCTCAACGCTCCCTTTTCTGAGGCTAATGCAGCCATTCAGACAACTCTAAATACCAGCGTTGTCTTAAGGGTGCACTGGAAAAAAAAGGAGCATTAGCACCGCGGGTCTTTACCGACAAAACTCTAAATCTAGGCGTATAATTGTTGCAAGAACCATTTTGAGGAGAGATTTAGAACAGGTGTGTCCATTAAGCCTCTGCATAAGTTTCTGCATCATAAGAAATCATCTTCCTGAAAATTCTGGGATTTCATCATATATATATATATTTTTTCTTTTTCTCCACATAACTTCATATCACTACAATTTCCCTTATCCTTCACCTAAATGAAACATACATTAGCATTACAAGTGGAGTGAAACTGTTAACATGCAGCACTTTATGTTGAGATTGTCCTCAAGCAATCAGCAACTCTCCACTAACTGTTAGTTACACTGTTTAACAAAGCATTTTAATACCCCTATACTTACAGTGTATAGCACAAAGCAATAGTGCACTCATATTACAAGTTTTTGGATAAGTTTATGTGAAATCCATTCTTATTTTTAAAACCTATTATTAGCTTTTAGCACTTGCTATTGTGCGTTCAAAAAAACCTTAAAATGCTGTAGAAATAAATAAGCACTCTACTACCTAAACAAAATATTAGCCCTTGATTGGGTTTGTGCTTTCATGTTATCTGACATGAACAATTTTAGTACATACCCCCACAGAAATCTATTATATTACAGGCATATTGTATTGTGCACCATACTACTGCTTACAAAATAAATACAAAAGAGGATATGCAGAGTTCCTCTCAAGAGGTGCGCTCGGGACCAAACGGGAAAACAGTCGTAGACGGTGATAGGCAGCTCTCTTATAACATGGCGGAGCACAGATAATCTAAAGGAGAAAAATAGAGGCGCCACATAGAGTAGTACAATCAAAGGCAGAAATATCCACAGGAGACCCGATATCCTTATAGATTAGCCTCTTACCAAACATAGTGGCACAACCTGAGTGCCAGACCAGACGGCACAGGACCTTTAGTCGCCCGTAGGACACAGCGGCAACTAGAACACGTTCCAATGGAGCGGGTATCAGGGCTTATCCAGTCAGAGGAGCCGGGAGGCAAAGGATCATAGGGTGTCAGATGCGTAGAAATCACAAAGGAGCATGAATATTTTAAAAGTACATTCTTTATTATGTACACAGTGTCGATAGCAAAGCTACATCAAAGCCTGATGATGATGATGTAGCCTGATGATGATGATGTAGCCTGATGAAACAGCTGGTATTGTAAGCTGAGAAACGCGTCGCTTTGCTATCAACACTGTGTACATAATAAAGAATGTACTTTTAAAATATTCGTGCTCCTTTGTGATTTCTATGTATCTGACACCTGATGATCCTCCACCTCCCGGCTCCTCTGACTGGATAAGCCCTGATCCCCGCTCCATTGGGATGTGTTCTAGTTGCCACTGTGTCCTATGGGCGACTAAAGGTCCCGTGCTGTCTGGTCTGGCACTCCGGTTGTGCCGCTACGTTTGGTAAGAGGCTAATCTATAGGGATATCGGGTCTCCTGTGGATATTTCTGCCTTTGATTGTACTACTCTATGTGGCACCTCTATTTTTCTCCTTTAGATTACACGATAAATGTTAATCATCCACTTGTAATAGCAGCGCAAAAATGCAAGCTGTATTGAAAAGCAATATATTGCATGCCAACAGTGTAAACGTTTCAAATTGCTTGCATTTCTGCATTCCACTTCTAATCACTATTATAAATTGCAAATTGACTCTTTGTTGTAGTTTTTGTAAAGACAATAATCATTGCACAGCAGGTATGTGTTAGATTGCATGCATTGTGAGAAATAGGTAGAGTGTTCTTCAAAGCAGAGCATACTGATGTTTTTATATTAAAGGGCTACTAAACCCAAAATCTTTCTTTCATGATTCAGATAGAGAATAGAATTTTAAACAACATTACAATTTACTTCTATTATTTATTTTGCTTCATTTTTTTAGATATCCTTAGTTGAAGAAAAAGAAATGCACATGGTGAGCCAATCACACAAGGCTTCTATGTGCAGCAACCAATCAGCAGCTGCTGAGCATATCTAGATATGCTTTTCAGCAAAGAATATCAAGAGAATAAAACAAATTAGATAATATAAGTAAATTAGAAAGATGTTTAAAAGTGCATTCTCTTTCTAAATCATGAAAGAAAAAATGTGGGTGTCATGTCCCTTTAAGCACAAACTCAAGAGATGCTTGTCTGGTGTTATAGAGAAAGGACTAGACATGATTGTTTGGTTTGAGATGACCTAATATTGGCCACTTCCTAACATTTGTATGTTTCTATAGATAAATTGGAAAGCTGGTGATCAAGGGGTGACATAGAGCCTGGGCAGTTTGTGGGTAAAGTCAAGGCAGTTCATGATTATGTCTGGGATTGGCAGGCATTTCTTGTTTTCACTTTATGAAACCAGTACATAAATAAGGTAAGTAGGGACAGCGAGGCAAAGATCCAAAACCACAGGCAACCTGCAAAATATCGTATTGAGAAATGTGTACTGCCAACAATAAGTCATGATGTCATTAACTGCCCAAGGCAATTACGGCTATAGTTTATTTTAAAGGGACAGTCTACACCAGAATTTTTATTGTTTTAAAAGATAGATAATCCCTTTATTACCCATTTCCCAGTTTTGCATCACCAACACAGTTATAATAATATACTTTTAACCTCTGTGATTATCTTGTATCTAAGCCTCTGCAAACTGCCCCTTTTTTCAGTTCTTTTGACAAACTTGCAGTCTAGCCAATCAGTGCCTGCTCACAGATAACTTCTTGTGCACAAGCACAGTGTTATCTATATGAAATACGTGAACTAACACCCTCTAGTGGTGAAAAACTGTTAAAATGCAATCTGAAAGAGGTGGGCTTCAAGGTCTAAGAAATTAGCATATGAACCTCCTAGGTTAAGCTTTCAACTAAGAATACCAAGAGAACAAAGCAAAATTGGTGATAAAAGTAAATTGGAAAATTGTTTAAAATTACATGCTCTATCTGAATCATGAAAGTTTATTTTGGCCTAGACTGTCCCTTTAAGGAAAAGTTCTCACTAGACATTAAAGCATATAGGTGGTTTTCCCTGGGAAAAAAATAAATAAATACAAATTATATACTGTACTGTGAAACCAAAGTGTGAAACAATGCTGTAACAATGCTTTCAAAAATAGAAATGTTAACAGTTTATTTTTTATCAATTAACAAAATGCAAAGTGAGTAAACAGAAGAAAAATCTAAATAAAATTAATATTTGGTGTGAGCACCTTTTCCCTTCAAAACAGCATCAATTCTTCTAGATACACATGCACATAGTTTTTTAAAGAGCTCGGGAGGTAGGTTGTTCCAAACATCATGGAGAACTAAGCACAGTTTTTCTGTGGATTCCGGCAGCCTCAGTAGCTTCTGTCTCTTCATGTAACACCAGACAGACTTGATGATACAATAAAAAGTGAAAAACAATAATAAATATAAATATAAGGATATATGCGAGCCACAGTATATTAGACTCGATGATGGGGAAATCAGGGCTCAGTGGGGGCCATACCATCACTTCCAGGACTCCTTGTTTTTGTTTACGCTGAAGATAGTTCTTTATGACTTTGGCTTTATGTTTGGGGTTGCTGTCATGCTGCAGAATAAATTTGGAGCCAATAAGATGCCTCTTTTATTGTATTGCATGATGGATAAGTATCTGCCTCTAGTTCTCATTAACTACCCTAGTCAAAAAATCTAAAGCAATTGATGACTCTAGACTAGTCATCAGAAGCCATCCTAAAGTATGCCCACAGGCCTGCAATATTTAAATGAGATGAGTCATTCACTGGCTGTTCATTCTTGTGAAGGAATCAGCAAGGTAATCTGCTAATCATTCTGAAGTCACCTTAGCTGATGACTTTACAAGCCTGCTGATGTCTGATGATGTGCAAATTACTTCTAAAGTAGTTTGATGATCATCAAATGACTTCAGGATGGTCTCTAAAGTAATCCTGCTTATCTTGGGCATTGCACCCCAGTTCCTGTGTTTTCATGCATAGTTGAGTTGCTTGGCCTTGTTTCCATGTCAGAGATATGGATTTTTGATTGCAAGTCTTCCATGACGACCACTTCTAACCAGACTTCTTCGGACAGTAGATTCGCTGCTCAATTTTGCAATGGTATATGACTTTTTACATTAAACTGTCTTCAGCAACCTAACCTTGTTAGTAGAGTTTTTTTTATTTGTCCTGCATACCTGTTTCTGTTTCAGTTAATGATTGTGTTTCAACCTGCATATTAAATTGATGATTAGTATAATTCTTAAATCATGTATCTGACTATATGCCTACAAAAACTCTTGACTTTGCGCAAATGTATATAGGGGAATTGAAGGCAAAGAGGCATATTTATCAAAGCATCAACTGAAAATACGCTTGAATTCCACGTCGTATTTGTCACAAGATTGATCCGCCATAGTTATCAAAGCATCATGATCGGCAAATGTTGAAATTCGTGACGTAATATATGATCCCGCAATCTCAATCCGACGCAGATCGATGCTTTTACATTAAACTGTCTTCAGCAACCTAACCTTGTTAGTAGAGTTTTTTTTATTTGTGCTGCATACCTGTTTCTGTTTCAGTTAATGATTGTGTTTCAACCTGCATATTAAATTGATGATTAGTATAATTCTTAAATCATGTATCTGACTATATGCCTACAAAAACTCTTGACTTTGCGCAAATGTATATAGGGGAATTGAAGGCAAAGAGGCATATTTATCAAAGCATCAACTGAAAATACGCTTGAATTCCACGTCGTATTTGTCACAAGATTGATCCGCCATAGTTATCAAAGCATCATGATCGGCAAATGTTGAAATTTGTGACGTAATATATGATCCCGCGATCTCAATCTGACGCAGATCGATGCTTGCATCATTACAGATGTTTCAAATTCAGATTTGACTCTATTTGACCCTTTTCCCAATTTATCAAACATTTAACAAGTACGCTCACGTGTATTCTTCCGACCCAGCGTACCTAGTTTTCAATCCACCACCCTTGAGGTTGCGGATGCCATAGAACTCAATGGGAGTCTGAAAACACAGAAAGCTTATGTTTGATGCTGCAAGAGAATGAAGTATATTACATAATAAAAGTAAATTAGAAACTCTATTAAAATTGTATACCCTTTCTAAATCAAACAATATTATTGCTCCACATTTGGTGCACTAGTAGATATAGGGATACAAATGAAATACATTACTACTTATGGATTATGCTAAAAAAATTGTCTCTCATTACAAAGCAAGGGGACAAAATTATTTCTACAAATTTGTTGAAAGGTTTTGCCCCAAACTTGTCGCACTAATAGATATAGAGATAAAAATTAAACAAATACGATAGGGCATATTTATCAAGCTCGCCTTAAGCAGAAGTTATGAAGCAGCGGTCTAAAGACCGCTGCTCCATAACCTTTCCGCCTGCTCTGAGGCGGCAGAGAGACATAGCCAGAAATCAACCCAATAGAATACGATCGGGTTGATTGACACCCCTGCTAGCGAATCTGCAAGGGGCGGCATTGCACCAGCAGTTCACAAGAACTGCTGGTGCAATGATAAATGCCAAGAGTGTATGCGGACATGATCCGCAATATCGGATCATGTCCGCTCGCACTATGATAATTAGGCCCCAATATAGCTAACTTCCTTTTTTTGTGAAAAATCTATGTACACCATGTTAAAGCCATGTAATACAAGTCACACTCTCCACTTCACACCAATTTTGACTCCACACTTTTCGCATCAATAATGACGCAAACTCCAAAACAACCCATACACTAGTGAATTTTTCAACCACTTTTGATTGGAATATGCATAATCACATGATTTATGACATCAGCCAATCTTATTCCAATATACATTTTAAACTATAACTAACGAATCAAATTGCTCTATACTTGTGTCATTGATCACTCATCAGAACTTGTAAGTGCTATTTGTTACATTGTGTATTATACTTTGAAAGTATGTTTATGTGAAATTAGTATTAAAGATACAAATTGATGCTGACATTAGGACACACATTGTAATATTTTAAAATTCGAATTGATGTTTGATTCAATATAATCTTAAGCTGATAGCTCAAAGGGATAGCCCACCTAACATTAAACTGTCATTATTCAGATACAGCAGGAATTAAAATCATCTCTTTACTGTCATGCTATTTTCAGTGTATTTCTTCCTTCTCGTGAATTTCTTTTTTAGTAAGAAATCTAATCTTATATGCCAGCCCATTTTATAACACCTGTGTAGGGGTGGTTTTTAAAACTAGATTGCAATCAGGAGTTACATAGGTGCAGAGAGAAAAATGGCCCAGCTCTTAAAATATCCATTGATTGCAAATAAATACATATGATACCCTGATTACATGTTATATTCGCAAACGTTTTTAAAAGTTTTGAAAAATCGAAAAGTTTTCTTATGTGTTCTAGACGCAAAGACAAATGTTACCAACACAAAGTTATTAAATAGCATTCCCTTTCTAAGTCATGTTTTGCAATGTTAATACTCTACATTATTCTTCAATTCACTCTGCAAACATTTTCAAATGAAGGATAGCAAGAGACTGAAAATACTGTCATTCCAAATGCATTGAAATTACTTTAAAATGGTATTCTATTTCACACAAAGGATAGCAAGAGACTGAAAACAGTGGCATGCAAAAAACATTGAAATTACTTTAAATTGGCATTCTACTTCACACAAAGAAAAGGAAGAGACTTAAAACAGTAGCATGCAAAATACATTGAAATTACTTTAAATTGGCATTCTACTTTGTGCAGGTTCACCAGCTGTAATCAATGCAGGTGTATTGTTTGTGCAATTAACTAAATTACTTATGCACAACACATGAGTATTTAGCTATGGATGAAATCATAACTCTGATTTTCTGTGTTTGGATGGCAGCGTCATGGAGGCTTAAAAGGTCAGTGATTATGGTGTTTTCAGAATACCATATTACCATTATTTTCAGTCTCTTGCTATCCTTTGTGTGAAGTAGAATGCCATTTTAAAGTAATTTCAATGTATTTTGCATGCCACTGTTTTCAGTCTCTTGCTATCCTTTGTGTGAAGTAGAATGCCATTTTAAAATCATTTCAATGTATTTTGCATGCCACTGTTTTCAGTCTCTTGCTATCCTTTGTGTGAAGACAGAGAAAAGAGAGAAGAGAGAGATTCTAATTTTCTCATATCGGCAACTCATCATAATTCTCTTGCTATCTGGATTTGAAAAACAAGATTGTAATATTTAAAGACATGACATTTTTTGTTCTTAACCTGAGTTGTTTTTGCTGATTTGTGGAAAAATGCATCCACCATTAAACAAGTGCTGTCCATGGTTATAAAACAAATGCTCCTTAGCATTTAAGCTCCTTAGCTTAAATGCTTTATTTTTAAAATAAAGATAGCTAGAAAACAAATATAAATTGCTAATATTAGAAAATTATATATTTTCTTACTATTGCATGCTCTATCTGAGTATTCAAATTCATTTTTGGTGTTCAGTGTCCCTTTAATGAAAAAGCGATATATTTTTAAAATAAGTAAACATGAGAATTTAATTACATTTCAAATTACTTTACTATCACATGCTATTTATGACTCCTGAAATTAAAATTATTGCTTCATGTACCTTTTAATAGAAGTGAGTTGTTTATGCCCAAGTCATTACTATATAATGAATGTATTTTTTAAAAAACTTTTTAAAAAAATGGTGTAGATTGACTTTTTAATAAGCAGAGAAAGTATATCTTACCCATGCATTGAATTTGAATTTGAATTATGTGAATAAAATAATAACAAGCAAACACATTTATTAGGTCAGAATATAATTTATTTATATATTCTGAAAAGAATCAAAAATATAAGACAAATTACATAAATATAAATTATATTTTAAATCAATTGATATAAAAAAATAAAAATAAACATTCCACTCTTTAGCCCGCTTAGAGGTATAAAGAGACTGTGGGGGAGATCTCTTCCTTGCTGACCGGCCACTAATAAGTATAAAAAGGTTTCTATTAAAATACCGGTTGACTTCATTTGCCCTCTCCCGACAATGTAATTCACCCTGCTCTACAGCTACCCTGGCCCTATCTACTTCTAACCTCTCCCTATCATAGTTTAGCCTATCACTTTCCCTCTGTCTTTCATATAAATCTCTTTCCCTCTCTAAATCTAAGCTTTCACTATCACTCATCCTTTCATATACAAATCTTTCCCTCTCTAAATCTATTCTTCCTCTTTCTATTCTCACTCTTTCAGTTTCTAAATCTAATATTTCCCTATCTACTTGAATGCCCCTCTCTAATATCTACCCCTGTTGCTTGACAGATAATCTCAATGCCTCATGCAACTCATGGTGATCAGCCCTGTACTGCCTGGCTAGATCTAACATTTCACGAACTGCCTCATCATCATTGATTGGAGGCAGTTTGTGGCCAGGATCAGCATGGCCATGAGCAGCTGGGGCAGCAGCAGCAGGTGCAGGAGGGGCACCAGTGTCCAGAGCAGCTAGGTCTTCTGGGGCAGGAGGGGCAGCACAATGAGAGCCTCCGTATCCAATGTTCCCTGGGAGATTACCTGCTCCTGGGATTCCGGATAATGGGTTTCTCCCAGGGACTCCTCCTCCACAATTGATCTCATCTCTCGAACACAACCAGATTATAAATGTAAGACACTGTATTTTAACATGCACCATTCCGATAGTTAATGTTATCTTAAAGGGATATTCCATCAAAGTTTTGAATCCAAATTAATGCATTTCATTTTTTAAAAACAGCATTTTAATTTTTGCTATATAAATGTAGTAACAAAAGTGCTTCTAATAAAAGCTATAGCTGTTTTAAAAGTGTATTTAAGTATTCACCATGCACCAGCATTTTCAACACATCACTTGTTAAGAGAACCAAAAGAGCTTTTTTTTTACTTTTTTTAGACTCGGTTTCTTAATTACTGACATGATACAAGCCCCACTGGTGCTGTGAGAAGCTTCAGTATTGAAAATGCTGTTGCGCTGAGAATATCTAGCTCTGAGCCACATGGACGTGCATGTAAAAACGTTACCAATAAAAAAAGTTATGTTTTAATTGAGGCATATATATATGTGAGCAATAATGGTGATGTTTGCAAAGGTTAAAGGGATATTCTATTAAAAATAGAAGGTTAATGATTGTGATAGAGCATGAAATTTGAAGGAACTTTCTAAATAAGTCCAATTAACATTTTTCTTTGTTCTCTTGTTAGATTGTTTTAAATGTACGCTTAGGAGATGTTCTGTGTTTTGTTAAGCACATAGGTAGAACTTGATGATTGGTGTTTACATGTAGCCAAACAATCATCAAGCAATACACAGGTGATGATTCAAACCTGTGATTCCTTCTAAACTTAAATTATTTTTCAAATAAAGATTATAATAGAAAGAATTTGGTATGATAATATTTATCCGCATAAGCTTTCATCTTGGCTTTGGCATGACTGTCTTTTTGTATTAAGTCCTTGTTGAGTGTCTCTGTTAGCGAATCATTTATATCTGGAATTTTGATCCGAAGTTTGCGATTGAATAACAGCTCTGCAGGTGATCTGCCAGTAGTACAATGGGGAGTTGATCGATAGTCTCTCAGAAAAGAGTATAAATTTTGTTTCCATGGTCTACCTTGCGCTGTAGTTGCCCTTAGAAATTTCCCCATAGAACGCATGAATCTTTCAGCTTCTGCATTAGCTTGTGGCCACAAAGGAGTAATGCGCCTATGTTTAAATCCAAGATATGAAGCAAATTTATTAAACTGAGTACTGTTAAATGGGGGACCGTTATCTGTTTTAACAATTTTAGGAATTCCCAATAAAGAGAAAACTTTGTCTAAAACCGGAATAACAGTGACTGAAGATGTTGAGCTGATAACTTCTACTACCGGGTATCTTGAATATTCGTCTATAATCACCATCAAATAATCTCTAGTAGGTAATGGACCATAAAAATCTATACTCACATTACACCATGGTGCTTCAGGCAATGCAGACATTTTTAAAGGTTCTTTGTGAGCTCCTGGAGTTGTGGCTTGACACACAATACAATTTCTCACCAACTTTTCTGCTTGTTGATCTATTGATGGAAACCACACTTTTTCTCGCAATAAACTTTTCATTTTAACTATTCCTTGGTGACCTTCATGTGCTAAGGATAATACTTGCTGTTGTAAACATGTCGGAATGACTAGTCGATTACCTCGCAAGATAATACTGTTGTCATTATTCACTGAGAGTTCTTTGCTAAATCTTGCAAATGACTTCAACTCTTTTCCATGTATTTTGTCAGAATCAGCTGTGTACCATTTTCCATTCCGAACTAATACAGCGAGTTTTTGCAGTATAGGATCAGCTAATGTTGCTTGTTGTATTTCTTCTAAACTCAATGCTTTAGGTATAGCATGATTAGTAACAAAATTGATATATTCCTCTGCATCCATGGAACTTGGTGAACTTGTGAATGAATCTGTTGATATAGGATGTCGAGACATATAGTCTGCTGGGTTCTCTTTTCCAGATTTGTAAACCACAGTAAAATTATATGGTTGTAGTCTTAAACCCCATCTTTCTATTCTAGCGGGCGGTTTGGATTTTGGATTATTCCAGATCAACTGTAAAGGCTTGTGATCTGTGATCAGTGTGAATGGACAACCATATAAATATAAATGAAAGTATTCACAACTCCAAACTATTGCCAGAGCTTCACGTTCTGTTTGAGAATAACGTTTTTTCCACATCATTTAAAGAACGGCTACCATAAGCAATTATATAATGCTTGCCTTTGTCTCTCTGCGCCAGAATAGCACCTAAACCAACAGGGCTAGCATCTACTAAAAGAATAGTTTGCCGTTGAGGGTTAAAATAGGACATTGTCTTGTCACTGGTCAAACTCTGTTTCAGTTGTTGAAAAGCTTGTTGTTCAGTTTCAGTCCAACGCCATGGCACACTTTTCTTTGTTAACTCTCTTAAAGGTGTGGCAATAGTAGAGAAATTAGGGATAAATCGAGAACAGTAGTTTACCATCCCTAGGAAACTTCTGACTTCACTGGCGTCTATTGGAGGATTTGCATTCTGAATTGCTTCCACTTTCTTTGGGTCTGCTGATATGCCTTCAGCTGAAAAAACAAATCCATAAAATTCTAGTTTAGTTTTGTTAAATTCACACTTACTACAATTTAAGGTAAGTCCTTTCTCATGAAGTCGCTCAAAAACTGCTGTGAGATTTTTATCATGGTCCTCTTGAGTAGCTCCAAACACAATGATATCATCGCTGAAGTTTTTAACTCCTGGAATTCCAGATAATGTTTGCTGTATTGCATTTTGAAATACTTCAGCAGCAGAAGAAACACCAAAACTTAGGCGCTTGTATCTCCACAATCCTGTGTGTGTTGAGAATGTAGTTATATATCTACTTGTTGGATCCAATTCCAGTTGATGATAGCCTGATTTCAAATCAAGTTTGGAGAAAACTTTTGCCTGGTTGAGATCATGAATTATATCATCTAATGTTGGGGTAACGTGGCGCTCCCTGATAATGGCAGTGTTGGCTTGCCTCATGTCTATGCAAATTCTTACACTATTTGGGTCTTTGGGTTTTGGCATTGATACTATTGGGGAGACCCATGGAGTTGGCCCCTGCACTCTTTCGATGATTCCTTGTGTTTCAAGGTTCCTGAGTTCAGCATCAACCTTGTGCCTTAGATGAAATGGAATTCTTCTATGTGGTTGTATTACAGGTTTTATATGTGGATTAATATGCAGCTGTACTTGAAAATCTTTCAATTTACCAATGCCATTAAACAAATGGGAATACTGCTGTACTAACCGATCTGCTACAGATCCTGTGTCCTTTCTAGGTGAAATTGCATTCATAAGCTTTATAAGTCCCAAACTGGATGAAGTTTCAAAACTCAGAAGAGAAGAATTTTGACCCTTTACAACATAAAACATAGTTGCTATTTTGTTGTGTTTAAATGCACATGTGGCTGTAAATTTACCAATGACATTAAGGGGTTTAGTTGATCCATATGCATATATATTTATTTTACTCTGTAATAACTGTGGTTGTGGTTTTAACATGTGAAATGTTTGTTCACCCACTAAATTGACAGCAGATCCTGAATCAATCAATGCAGTGATTTTAGTGTCATTAATGAGTACATCAACTTGTGGCTGAGTTAGGTTACACATGTTGTTTACTACAAATACATATTTGTCATCATTGTTTGAATATTGTCCTTTTTGATCAGGAGATCTGACTAGATTTACTTTCCACTGTTCTGATGTATGTGGCTCAGTATGTGATTGAGGTATTTGATACAGTTTTGTTCTACATTGCTTTGCAAAGTGATTCAATTTCCCACATGCCCTGCATTGCTTATTCCTTGCAGGACAAGTCCCATTATGTGGATAGAAACCCCCACAGTTCCTGCATAACACACATGAGATCTGTTTCTTTTTTGTGGGCTGTACTGTTGAACTGTCTTTTTGAACTCTATTTGTAATAAACTGATCTTCAGTAGATCTATTTTCTATGCTTGCAGCTTGCCTGTCAGCAATTTCTAATGTTCTGCCATAATCAAGCAAATCTTTTAAAGATAGTTCAGATTGTCTCAGTGCATATTTCCTAAGTTTTGAAGAAGTGCAGCTTTGTATTATCTGTGCTTTAATCTCATTTTCAACATTAGAAAACTCACAATTCTTTGCTAGTAAACGTAACCTGGTTTGAAATGCATCTAAAGGTTCATCACCCTGTTGTGTTGCCTGTCTGAATGTGTATATTTCATACTGAGTGTTCTTTTTAGGGAGAAAATATGTTGTCAGTTTATCTTTAACATCATTGTATGAGTCAGTGGTTGCAGACAAGGTATCATAAATGTCATACACTTTTTCTCCAGCTAAATGAAGCAGTAAAGCCTTTTTTCTGTTTGCATCAGTAACATCCAAAGCAATAAGATAATTTTCAAATCTCTGAATCCATTTTAGCCATCTTGGGCCTACTGAGCTTAGTTCTGCATCAGAATCAAACACAGGGAAGTTGTATTCATTACATGCAGCCATTCTTGTGTGTGTATTGTAGCAGGTTACTCACTGTTTGCTGAGACAAAGCAATAGGTTTCAAACATAATCCTCGTCGCCAAAATGTAGTGTTTGTAAATCCAGGTGGTTTAGAAATATATCTGACACAGAGTCCATTTATACAGCAACTAACTACACACTTTATTTCCTGGTTCCTCACTTCAACAACACTGTCCCCGCCCCTGCTTCTTTGCAACAATTATATACATTTACAAGTCAGAGCACAAACTAGGAAGAGAGCATTATATATTATAATATCACAACAAACACCATAAATAGGACAATTTTTTAATGTATATATAAAATGCATGGTCTAAGTAAATGAGGAATCTTTTATTTTGATTATACTATTTTTTGAGATACTATTAAATCACAGATTATATCAACGATCAATGTAATTTAACATTCTTATTTAATACTGTGATATTCAGTAATACCATTTTAACTTTTAAATTATGGCATTGACTGTCCCTCTTACGTGAGCACACATAACATTAATGTTTGGTCTTGTTTTTGAAACCTGTGGAGGAGATTGAAGATGTTGGAGGGTGTCCCAAAGCCCTTCGTACCTCAGCTGAAATAAAACATGTGTATTATGTGTTAAAAATCAATTTACAATCATACAAGCATTTTAATTAAACAAAAAACATACCTGTTGTTTGGCCAATGCTTGCTGCTTCAGGGGTGCTGCACATAATGTCAGACTGTGTGGCTGCCGAGGAGAAGCTGTGGCTGGACTCAGTATGAATACTGACGGCCAATGGGAGTCTGGCATCATCATCAGTGGCAGCAGCAGCAGCACTGTTAGATGCTGGAAAACAGATAAAAAAATGAATACTAATATTGTATATCATAATGTCAATAAAACAAAAAGCCTATAATTTCAACATGAAGAACTCATGTAATAAAACTTTAATCTTGTCAGTATCATTCCCGACAAAATCCAGATCAAATTACAGTGCTCCACCGGTTTCGCATGAACGCCTTCGGCAGAGACACTGTCAGCTATTTCTCTCCAGATCTGTTGTTTTCTGGAGAGAGAGGTCTGTTGGGCTTCGGAACCAAAAATAAAATCATAGTACTCCAAAACATTAGTGACTAAAACCCTGTTCTGTTCAAAATTGAATTGTATATTGCGCCTGGATTTTATCTTACCAGTCTCCGCAGATGCCATATACAGTCCAATAAATAAAATACAAGAAAGTCGCAAAAAAAAACAATTACTATTACTCAGCTCACACATACAAGCTTAGTAAGAAACACGTATTAGACTCCATTTTCATTAGACTTGTGCGCGATCGAAAAATTTGGTTTGCTTCGTTTCGGTCCGTAAAAAAATTTGGTTCAAGACATTCGTAATAATTCGGTATGTGTCGGTAATTCGGTTTTGGAATTTATTTGTGTCGTTCCGAATTTTGAAATTCGGATGCATTCGAAACCATTACCGAATTATTATTAATGTTGAACCGAATCTTTATTTCTAGCTAATGTTCCTGCGATTGGCGAAACAAAATTATGATAAACCGCCGCCGCCACCCACGCCGTCACTAAATAAAGCTATTAACCCCTAAATCACCGTCCCCCACATCACTAACACTACCTAAACCTATTAACCCCTAAACCGCACCCCCCACATCGCCAACACTAACTAAACCTATTAACCCCTAAACCGGCGTTCTGAAACATTGCCGACATGAACTAAACCTATTAACCCCTAAACCGCACCCCTCCTACATCACCAACATGATCTAAACCTATTAACCCCTAAACCGCACAGCCCCCACATCGCCAACACGCACTAAACCTATTAACCCCTAAACCGCACCCCCCCCCACATCGCCGACAAGAACTAAACCTATTAACCCCTAAACTGCAGCCCCCCACATCACTGACACAAACTAAACCTATTAACCCCTAAACCACACCATCCCCAATACCAACACTAACTAAACCTATTAACCCCTAAACCGCCATTCCAAAACATCGCTGACACTAACTAAAGCTATTAACCCCTAAACCGCTCTTTACAATCATCACCAATACTAACTAAACCTATTAACCCCTAAACCACTGGCCCCCACATCACAACAACCGAAATTAAACTATATTAACCCCTAAACCTAACACTACCTAACCCTAACCCTAAACCTAACACCCCCTAACTTTAACATAATTAATATATAACTAAATTAAAGTTGCAATTATTAACTAATAATACCTATTTAAATCTAAATACAAAGTAACTTACCTATATTAACCCCTAAATCTAACACCCCCTATAGCTAACACCCCCTAAACCTAACCCTAAACCTAACACCCACTAACTTTATCATAATTAAAATATAACTAAATTAAAGTAACAATTATTAACTAATAATACCTATTTAAATCTAAATACAAACGGCTAGATTACGAGTTGTGCGTTAGGGTAAAAAAGCAGCATTAAGAGGTCCTAACGCTGCTTTTTTACGCCTGCTGGTATTACGAGTCTTGAAGGTTTAGGGTCACCGCACACTTTTTTGGCCTTACCGCAAAACGTCTTACGTAAACTTCGTAAAGTCTTTTTTCTATGGGACTCCCATAGCGCCGGTATTACGAGTAATTCGTTTAAATTTCTGTAATTTATTTATTATTTTCTGTAATTTAGTGTTTTTTTTTTTTGTACTTTAGCTAATTTAATTTAATTTAGGTAATTGTATTTAATTTAGTTCATTTATTTAATTATAGTGTAGTGTTAGATGTTAGTGTAACTTAGGTTAGGTTTTAGTTTACAAAAATTTGTATTTATTTTAATAACTATTTTACCTAGTTAAAATAAATACAAACTTGCCTGTAAAATAAAAATAAATCCTAAGATAGCTACAATGTAACTATTAGTTATATTGTAGCTAGCTTAGGGTTTACTTTACAGGTAAGTATTTAGTTTTAAATAGGAATAATTTAGTTAATGATAGGAATATTTATTTAGATTTATTTAAATTATATTTAAGTTAGTGGGTGTTAGGTTTAGGGTTAGACTTAGGTTTAGGGGTTATTAACTTTAATATAGTGGCAGCAACGTTGGGGGCGGCAGATTAGGGGTTAATAAGTGTAGGTAGGTTGTCGGCCACATTGTGGGCGGCAGATTAGGGGTTAATAAATATAATGTAGGTGTCAGCGATGTTGCGGGCAGCAGATTAAGGGTTCATAAGTATAATGTAGGTGGTGGCGGTGTCCGGAGCGGCAGATTAGGGGTTAATAAGTATAATATAGGTGTTGGCGATGTCGGGGGCAGCAGATTAGGGGTTAATAAGTGTAAGATTAGGGGTGTTTAGACTCGGGTTCATGTTAGGGTGTTATGTGTAAACATAACTTTTATTTCCCCATAGGAATCAATGGGGCTGCGTTAGTGAGTTTTACGCTGCTTTTTTGCAGGTGTTAGACTTTTTTTCAGCTGGCAGACCCCATTGATTCCTATGGGGAAATCGTGCACGAGCACGTTACACCAGCTCACCGCTGACTTAAGCAGTGCTGGTATTGGAGTGAGATTTGGAGCTAAATTTTGCTCAACGCTCACTTTTTGTCTTTTAACGACGGGTTTCTGAAAACTCGTAATACCAGCGCTGTAGTTTAGTGAGCAGTTAGACAAAACTGCTCATTAGCACCACATAGCCTCTAACGCAAAACTCATAATCTAGGCGAAAATAACTTACCTATTAAATAAAACTTAAGCTCGCTACAATATAACTAATAGTTATATTGTAGCTAGCTTAGGTTTTATTTTTATTTCACAGGTAAGTTTGTATTTATTTTAGATAGGTAGACTAGTTAGTAAATAGTTATTAACTACCTAGTAAAAATAAATACAAACTTACCTGTGAAATAAAAATAAAACCTAAGCCGCCTTACACTAAAACATACCATTACAAAATAAAAAAACTACCATTACAAAAAATAAAAAAACACTAAAATTACAAAAAATAAAAAACCTACCATTACAAAAATAACAAACGAAATTATCCAAAACAATAAAAATTATTCCTATTCTAATACCCTTTTAAAAAAAAAACATTAACGAAAGACCCTAATCTATAATAAACTACCAAGGGCCCTTAAAGGGGCCTTTTGGAGGCCCTTAAAATGGCATTTTGCAGGGCATTGCCCTAAAGTTAACAGTTATTTTGCTACAAAACAAAACAAACACCCCACCCCCCAAACCCACAAAATAAAAATAAAGTAAAACCCAATCTATCCATTGCCCTGAAAAGGGCATTTGTATGGGCATTGCCCTTAAAAGGGCATTTAGCTCTTTTGCTGCTCTTTTGCTGCCCAAGTCCTAATCTAAAAATAACCCAAAAAGAAAAAAAAAACATAACACAAAATAACAAACAAATTATCAAAAATTATAAAAATTATTCCTATTCTAATACCCATTAAAAAAACACCCCAAAATAAAAAACCTAATCTAGAATAAACTACCAATGGCCCTTAAAAGGGCCTTTTGTAGGGCATTGCCCTAAATATATCAGCTCTTTTTCTGAAAAAAATTACAAAGACCCACTAGCATTACAAAACCCCACCCCCCCCAAACCCACAAAATAAAAAAAACTATCTAAAAAACCTAATCTACCCATTGCCCTAATAAGGGCATTTGGATAAGCATTGCCCTAAAAAGGGCATTTAGCTCTTTTACTGCCCAAACCCTAATCTAAAAAAAAACCCTCCCAAATAAACCTTAAAAAAACACTAACCCCCGACGATCTACTTACAGTTTTTGAAGTCCCGCTTGAACGATCTTCATCCAGGCGGCGAGAAGTCTTCATCCAGTTGGCCTTTTCTATCTTCATCCAGGCGGCATTTTCTATCTTGATCCCGGCGGCGCAGAGCGGGTCCATCCTGAAGACATCCGGCACAGAGCATCCTCTTCATGCAGTCGCCGCCATACACTGAATCTTCAATGCAAGGTACGCGATTCAAGATGGCGTCCCTTTCATTCCTATTGGCTGAAAAATTTGAATCAGCCAATATGAATTAGAGCTGCTAAAATCCTATTGGCTGTTCAAATCATTTAAGCAGCTCTCATTCTATTGGATGGGGGTTTGTAATGTTAGTAGGGTGGATTTTTATTATTAGATTAGGGCTTGGGCAGCAAAAGAGCTTAATGCCCTTTTAAGGGCAATGCCCATACAAAAACGCCCTTTTCAGGGCAATGGGTAGTTTAGGTTTACTTTATTTTTATTTTGTGGGTTTGGGGGGTGGGGGTTTGTATAGTATACTGTTAGGGGGTGTTTGTTTTGTTTTGTAGCAAAAGAGCTGTTAACTTTAGGGCAATGTCCTACAAAATGCCCTTTTAAGGGCCCTTTTTAGTTTTATATAGATTAGGGGGGGTTTATTTGGGGGGTTTAGAGGCTATAAGAATAGGAATTTTTATTGTTTTGGATAATTTCGTTTATTTTTTTTTATTATTATTTTTAATGGTAGTTTTTTTTATTTTTTGCAATTTTAGTGTTTTTTCTTTTTTGTAATGGTAGTTTTTTTTATTTTGTAATGGTATGTTTTAGTGTAAGGCAGCTTAGGTTTTATTTTTATTTCACCGGTAAATTTGTATTTATTTTAACTAGGTAGTCTACCTAGTTAAAATAAATACAAACTTACCTGTGAAATAAAAATAAAACCTAAGCTAGCTACAATATAACTATTAGTTATATTGTAGCTAGTTTAGGTTTTATTTCACAGGTAAATTACTTTGTATTTAAATAGGTATTATTAGTTAATAATTGTAACTTTAATTTAGTTATATTTTAATTATGTTAACGTTAGGGGGTGTTAGGTTTAGGGTTAGGTTTTGAGTTTTGGTTAATAGCTTTAGTTAGTGTTGGCGAAGTGGGTGGGTGAGGTTTAGGGGTAAATAGCTTTAGTTCATGTCGACGATGTGGGGGGTGCACTTTAGGGGTTAATAGGTTTAGTTTGTGTCAGCGTTGTGGGGGGTGCGGTTTAGGGATTAATAGGTTTAGTTTGTGTCGGCGATGTGGGGGTGAGGTTTAGGGGTTAATAGGTTTAGTTTGTGTCGGCGATGTTTCTGAATGGCGGTTTAGGAGTTTATAGGTTTAGTAAGTGTCGGCGATGTGGGGGGTGCGGTTTAGGGGTTAATAGGTTTTTTTAGTTTCAATGATGTCGGGGAATGCTGGTTTAGGGATTATACTTAGTGTTGGGCAACTGCGGTTTAGGAAGAAACATTTAAAAATTCTGAATATGAATAATGGATCCGAAAATTTACAAACATATTTATTCATTTTCAGAATTTTCAGAATTTTTTGGGATGTGCCGAATTCCGAATTCGTCCGAAACAAAACGCACATGTCTAATTTTCATTCCCCTTTTATAGTCAGTCAATACGTAAACAATCAGCCGTTAACAATTATACAATCGTTAATTAAAATGTGTTATAGTATTAGCTTTATTGACGCATTTATTCAATTTTTTTAGTACATCCTATTCATAAGGTCATCTTTGGTGACTCATGTAATATTACATTTTCAGATAAGTGATTTTTAAAAATGAACTTGTTTTTTTAATAAAATTATTATTGTTATATAATCAATAACTTCATCAATCCAATTGGTTAACATTGATTCAATATACTTATTTAAGTAAATATACATTCATATTTGTTTTATAAAAGGATCATTAGCGAAGGAGAAAAAATATATATTGTTACAGGATATACTTTTCATAACTCAGTCAGTGGTGATGCATATTATATAATATGATTACAGTTTCAATGTGGATAACATAGCAATGGTGATGAACACATGATGAATATAATCCGCCAATCAAACATTAATAATTTGTTTCCACTGTCAATAACCAATCAGATTGCTCTCTTGGGATAGTTGTGTTCCACTTTAAAATTAATTTATATTCAAATTGAGAGTTAAAGATGGTGCGGCCTCCAATTTTTACTGATGGAGAATTGTTAATTGTGGTCTACGGGATGGACCGATATTTCCTAAGGGGGATTGGAGGAGTGAGGAGCATCCTACATGAGAACAGGGACCGCATCATCTACGAGATGATGTGGCGGATGAAGAGAGTGTCTAGCATCCGAAGGTCACGTCAAAATTGCCTCCGGAGGTTTTCGGACCTTCGATGGTGCGAAAAGGAGCGCTACAGGGAGCTACAATAGCTCATTAGAGCCTGTAAGTAGCATTTATTATATTGTGTATTATACTTATAAATTATTTAAATTTCAATGACGCTGAACCCACATACTTTATTTCTTGATAGAGCATAATGTAATGTAATTCATTCATTTTATTTAATTCTCTTTATATCTTTATTTGAAAATCAAGAATGTAAGTTTAGTAACAGGCCCATTTTCGTTTCAAAACATGGGTTGTTTTTGCTGATTGGTAGCTTAATGGAAGCCACCAATAAAAATGTTCTGTACATGGTGCTGAAACTAAAATTGGCTGCCACCTTAGCTTAGATACCTTTTTTTTTTTCAAATAAACATAGCCATAGAAAGAAGACAAATTGAAAATACGAGTAAATTCAGTTGATTAAAAATTCATACTCTATCTGAATCATGAAATAAACAAAACAAAAAAAAAAAATATATATATATATATATATATATATATACTGCATATGTTCACAGATCTCAGGCGGCCAAGAGACAGAATCCCCCAGTACATCACTGCTTGAGGGTCGTCCAGAGGATAAGTCAGGGACAGATGTGGACGTCCCTGATATCCAAGGTAATTTTCAAGTATAATACTATCACCTAGATTACGACTCTTGAGTTAGCCTTAAAAAGCAGCGTTGAGGGGTCCCAATGCTGCTTTTTAACGCCTGCTGGTATTACGAGTCTGGCAGGTACAGGTGTACCGCTCACTTTTTTTCCGCAATTTTAGCATGCCGCAAATCCCCTTACGTCAATTGCGTATCCTATCTTTTCAATGGGATTTTCCTAATGCCAGTATTACGATTGCTTGAAAAAGTGAGTGGTACACCCTCTCCTGTCAAGACTCCTACCGCATTTAAAAGTCAGTAGTTAAGAGTTTTATGGGCTAACGCCGTAACATAAAACTATTAACTAAAGTGCTAAAAAGTACACTAACACCCATAAACTACCTATTAACCCCTAAACCGAGCCCCCCCCCACATCACAAACACTTAACTAAAGTTTTTAACCCCTAATCTGCCGACCAAACATCGCCGCCACTTAAATAAATGTATTAACCCCTAAACCGCCGCACTACCGCCTCGCAAACACTAGTTAAATATTATTAACCCCTAATCTGCCATCCCAAACATCGCCGACACCTACCTACATTTATTAACCCCTAATCTGCCGCCCCCAACTTCGCCGCCACTATACTAAATTTATTAACCCCTAACCCTAACACCCCCTAACTTAAATATAATTTAAATAAAACAAAATAAAATTACTACAATTAAATAAATTAATCCTATTTAAAATAAATACTTACCTATAAAATAAACCCTAAGCTAGCTACAATATAACTAATAGTTACATTGTAGCTATCTCAGGGTTTATTTTATTTTACAGGCAACTTTGTATTTATTTTAACTAGGTACAAATAGTTATTAACTATTTAATAACTACCTAGCTAAAATAAGTACAAATTTACCTGTAAAATAAACCCTAACCTAAGTTACAATTACACCTAACACTACACTATAATTAAATTAATTCCCTAAACTAACTACAATTAAATACAATTAAATTAAATAAACTAAATTACGAAAAAACAAACTCTAAATTACAGAAAATAAAAAACAAAATACAAATTTTTAAACTAATTACACCTAATCTAATCCCCCTAATAAAATAAAAAGCCCCCCAAAAAACTAAATTCCCTAGCCTATACTAAATTACAAATAGCTCTTAAAAGGGCCTTTTGCGGGGGAATTGCCCCAAAGTAATCAGCTCTTTTTTTTAAAAAAAAATACAATACCCCCCAAAATTAAAACCCACCACCCACACACCCAACCCTACTCTAAAACCCACCCAAACCCCCCTTAATAAAACCTAACACTAACCCCTTGAAGATCACCCTACCTTGAGACGTCTTCACCCAGCCGGGCCGAAGTCATCCAAGAAGCCGGGCACAAGTGATCCTCCAGACGGCCAGAAGTGTTCATCCGATCCGAGCAGAAGAGGTCCTCCAGAGGGGCAGAAGTCTTCATCCATGCGGCATCTTCTATCTTCATCCTTCCGGCACGGAGCAGGTCCATCTTCAATCCAGCCGACGCGGAGCATCCTCTTCCAACGAAGTCCACCAGACGAATGAAGGTTCCTTTAAATGACGTCATCCAAGATGGCGTCCCTTGAATTCAGATTGGCTGATAGGATTCTATCAGCCAATCGGAATTAAGGTAGGAAAAATCCTATTGGCTGATGCAATCAGCCAATAGAATTGAGCTTGCATTCTATTGGCTGATTGGAACAGCCAATAGAATGCGAGCTCAATCCTATTGGCTGATTGGATCAGCCAATAGGATTGAACTTCAATTCTATTGGCTGATTGCATCAGCCAATAGGATTTTTCCTACCTTAATTCTGATTGGCTGATAGAATCCTATCAGCCAATCGGAATTCAAGGGACGCCATCTTGGATGACGTCATTTAAAGGAACCTTCATTCGTCTGGTGGACTTCGTTGGAAGAGGATGCTCCACGTCGGCTGGATTGAAGATGGACCCGCTCCGCTCTGGAAGGATGAAGATAGAAGATGCCCCTCTGGGTTGGGTGTGTGGGTGGTGGGTTTTAATGTTGGGGTGTATTGTATTTTTTTTTACAGGTAAAAGAGCTGATTACTTTGGGGCAATGCTCCGCATTTATTTTAACTAGGTACAATAGTTATTATTATTATTATTATTATCATTTATTTGTATAGCGCTGCCAAATTCCGTAGCGCTGGGTACAATGATAGGGTTATACAATGACAAAGATTTGTGATACAATACAAAACATAACAAGACTAAACAAATCTAGCACAGGAGGAAGAGGGCCCTGCTCCGGAGAGCTCACAGTCTATAGGTTTAGGGTGCAGAGACATAAGGTTGGGGTAGCTTGTTACATCGGTTGTATTTGCAACAGTGAGTCAGACAGTTCATGTACATGTATTAGCTTGGTTCGGATGCGGGATGGAGGAGAGATGGTAAGCCTCTCTGAATAGGTGGGTTTTCAAGGATCTTCTGAAGCTATACAAGGTTGGAGACAGTCTGATGGAGCGGGGTAGAGAGTTCCAGAGGACAGGAGCAGCACGTGCGAGGTCTTGGAGGCGGGAGTGGGATGTAGAGATAACAGGAGTGTAGAGACGTAGGTCAGAGGTTGATCGAAGAGGACGGGATGGGGAGTATTTCATGATGAGAGAGGAAATATAGTTGGGAGTTAGACTGTTGAGTGCTTTGTAGGTTAGGGATAATACTTTAAATTGTATTCTGGAGTGTATGGGGAGCCAGTGTAGAGACTGGCAGAGCGGAGCAGCTGATGTAGATCGTCGACTTAGGTGGATGAGTCTAGCAGAAGCATTCATAATAGATTGGAGGGAGGAGAGGCAGTGTTTTGGAAGGCCATTTAAGAGTAGATTGCAATAATCAATGCGTGACAGGATGAGGGAATGAATAAGTATTTTTGTAGTATTTTGAGTAAGGAAGGAACGAATTCTGGAAATGTTGCGTAGGTGTGAACGGCAGGATTTGGTTAGCGTTCGTATATGTGGGTTGAATGGGAGTTCTGAGTCTAGTGTGACCCCAAGGCAGCGGACCTGGGTTGAGGTGTTGAGAATAGAGTCTCCAACCATCAGAGAAATGTCAGGTGTCAGATGTCTCGAAGAGGGGGAAATAAGAAGCAGCTCAGTTTTGGACAGATTGAGTTGGAGGTAGTGTGAAGACATCCAAGAGAAAATTGCAGAGAGGCAGTCAGAAATCTGGTTGAGTAAAGAGGGAGAGATAACAGGAGAGGAAAGATAGATTTGGGTATCATCAGCATATAGGTGGTACTGGAATCCAAAGGAGGATATAAGTTTTCCAAGGCAGGATGTATAAAGAGAGAAAAGTAAGGGACCCAAGACAGAGCCTTGCGGTACTCCAACTGAGAGAGGCATAGGATCACAAGATATGTTGTTAAAGGAAACTGAAAACGAGCGGTTTGAAAGATATGATGCAAACCAGTTATTAAATATTAACTATTTAATAACTACCTAGCTAAAACAAGTACAAATTTACCTGTAAAATAAACCCTAACCTAAGTTACAATTACACGTAACATTACACTATAATTAAATTAATTCCCTAAACTAACTACAATTAAATACAATTAAATTAAATAAACTAAATTATGAAAAAAACAAACTCTAAATTACAGAAAATAAAAAACAAAATACAAATTTTTAAACTAATTACACCTAATCTAATCCCCTAATAAAATAAAAAGCCCCCCAAATAAACTAAATTACGAAAAAAACAAACTCTAAATTACAGAAAATAAAAAACAAAATACGAATTTTTAAACTAATTGCACCTAATCTAATCCCCTAATAAAATAAAAAGCCCCCCAAATAAACTAAATTACGAAAAAAACAAACTCTAAATTACAGAAAATAAAAAACAAAATACGAATTTTTAAACTAATTACACCTAATCTAATCCCCTAATAAAATAAAAAGCCCCCCAAATAAACTAAATTACGAAAAAAACAAACTCTAAATTACAGAAAATAAAAAACAAAATACAAATGTTTAAACTAATTACACCTAATCTAATCCCCCTAATAAAATAAAAAGCCAATAGAATTGAGCTTCCATTCTATTGGCTGATTGGAACAGCCAATAGAATGAGAGCTCAATCCTATTAGCTGATTGGATCAGCCAATAGGATTGAACTTCAATTCTATTGGCTGATTGCATCAGCCAATAGGATTTTTCCTACCTTAATTCTGATTGGCTGATAGAATCCTATCAGCCAATCGGAATTCAAGGGATGCCATCTTGGATGACATCATTTAAAGGAACCTTCATTTGTCTGGTGGACTTCGTTGGAAGAGGATGCTCCGCGACGGCTGGATTGAAGATGGACCCGCTCCACACTGGAAGGATGAAGATAGAAGATGCCACCTGGATGAAAACTTCTGCCCCTCTGGAGGACCTCTTCTGCCCGGATCAGAAGAAGACTTCTGGTCGTCTGGAGGATCACTTGTGCCCGGCTTCTTGGAGGACTTCGGCCCGGCTGGGTGAAGACGTCTCAAGGTAGGGTGATCTTCAAGGGGTTAGTGTTAGGTTTTATTAAGGGGGGATTGGGTGGGTTTTAGAGTAGGGTTGGGTGTGTGGGTGGTGGGTTTTAATGTTGGGGGGTATTGTATTTTTTTTTTACAGGTAAAAGAGCTGATTACTTTGGGGAAATGCCCCGCAAAAGCCCTTTTAAGGGCTATTTGTAATTTAGTATAGGGTAGGGAATTTTATTTTGGGGGGGGGGGGCTTTTTTATTTTATTAGGGGGATTAGATTAGGTGTAATTAGTTTAAAAAACTTGTAATTATATTTTTATTTTCTGTAATTTAGTGTTTGTTGTTTTTTGTACTTTAATTTATTTAATTTAATTGTAGTTAGTTTAGGTAATTAATTTAATTGTAGTGTAGTGTTAGGTGTAATTGTAACTTTATTTTACAGGTAAATTTGTATTTATTTTAGCTAGGTAGTTATTAAATAGTTAATAACTATGTAATAACTATTGTACCTAGTTAAAATAAATACAAACTTGCCTGTAAAATAAAAATAAACCCTAAAATGGCTACAATGTAATTATTAATTATATTGTAGCTATCTTAGGGTTTATTTTATAGATAAGTATTTAGTTTTAAATAGGAATAATTTATTTAATGATAGGAATATTTATTTAGATTTATTTAAATGATATTTAAGTTAGGGGTTGTTAGGGTTAGGGTTAGACAGGTTTAGGGGTTAATAACTTTATTATAGTGGCGGCGACATTGGGGGCGGCAGATTAGGGGTTAATAATTGTAGTTAGGTTGCGGTGACGTTGGGGGCAGCAGATTAGGGGTTAATAAATAAAATGTAGGTGTCGGCGATGTTAGGGGCATCAGATTAGGGGTTCATAGGTATAATGTAGGTGGCGGCGGTGTGCGGAGCGGCAGATTAGGGGTTAATAATATAATGTAGGTGTCGGCGATGTCAGGGCAGCAGATTAGGGGTTAATAAGTGTAAGATTAGGGGTGTTTAGACTCGGGGTTCATGTTAGGGTGTTAGGTGTAGACATAAAATGTATTTTCCCATAGGAAACAATGGGGCTGCGTTAAGAGCTGAACGCTGCTTTTTTGCAGGTGTTAGGTTTTTTTTTCAGCCGTCTCAGCCTCATTATTTCCTATGGGGAAATCGTGCACGAGCGCGTTTAGCCAGCTCACCGCTACCGTAAGCAGCGCTGGTATTGAGGTGAGATGTGGAGCAAAATTTTGCTCAACGCTCACTTTTCTGAGGCTAACGCCGGCTTGCAGAAAACTCGTCAAACCAGCGTTGTCTTAAGTGAGCGGTGAGAAAAAAAGGAGCGTTAGCACCCCACAGCCTTACCGACAAAAACTCGTAATCTAGCCGTATGTTTGCAGTATTTAACATTAAAATTGATTTTTCTACAGGTTCATTCAGGATGCAGGTTAATGTAATGGATTGTTTTTTAGAATTAAAATATTTGTATGAGTTTTTCAACAACAATGATGTGTATTATATAGGCCTTGTCACATATTCCTCATACTAACAATGATTTGTGCTTGTGCTTCTTGTCTGACAGACAACCAAGTACCGGGGGAGGATCCTGCCCCAGCCTTCTCGCTGGCGCTGCCATATGAGGAGGTGGCTGGAGTAGAATGTAAACAAACTTATATTAGGTTTTAACAATTGTATCTTGATAATGAATTTGAAGAACATATTTTATTTTGTCTTTTTTTAGATCGCGATCAGGGAACACAAACAGAGCCCTTCCTTCGGGATCTATTCCACCAACTGGCGGAGGGGCTACAAATTGTCGCCACAGCAGTGCGGGGCCTACAGGAGGCCATGCAAAACATTTTATAGTGTAGCTCTATTCATTTAAATATTATTTTGAAGTGGCATGAAAGCAAAATATATGTTGAATGATGTATAAATAGCATGCAATGTGGTAAATGATTCTTTGGTTTTATATATATATTTTATTTCTGTTTATTTTTAAAATATCCTTTGATGAAGAGCATATGCAGATAAAGTATGTAGCTGCTGATGACTGCACATAGATGACTCATATGATTGGCTTGCACATGTGCATTGCTATTTCTACTAAAAAGGATATCTGAGAAATAATAAAAGTTCAGAGGTTGTAATGTTGCTTGAGATGGTCTTCTATATCTTCATAATAATATTTCTGATATGAGTTTGATGTCCCTTTAAGATCGGAAATAACATTATTTTTAAAAAAATAATAAATATATATATATATATATTTACACACAAAACATATACTGTGTATACATATATATTTACTTGTATATAGATACATATATGTACATATATACAGTATATATATATAATATATATATATATATAATATATATATATATATATATATATATATATATATATATAAGCATGTGCAAAGATATATGTACAAATTCTAGCATTAATAATCATTTAGAAAATAAAAAAGAGATATAAACGCATACCATGACTTCTAGAAATACAAATACACATTCATTTATGTGAAGGTATCATATAACAAATAAATATAAAAATAACTTTCTATGAGATATGGTTTGTAGAGGTATAAATCTATCTATTTCTTGGACATTAACAGATGAAAAATAAAAGATTAGCTTTAGAGAAATGTGCTTGTTCATGAACAGTAATGAAATGGTATAAATAAAGTTGGGTAAAACCCGAATAACAGCGACATCAATGACTTTTAGTTAACAACAGTCCGATGCTCATCGCGCCGTACTTCACGCACGTGTTTTTTATGTGTTTTTGATAAATAAGGGGATCGTATGTGTATCCATGTCAGCAATGTATGGCGATGTCTTGCGAGCGTATTGACGCCGGCGAATGCACTGAGGTTGACGCTTTGATAAATATGCCCCAAAGGGTTATCACGCCAAATATTGATTTGATGTAGATTTTTCTTCTGTTCATTCACTATTTACATAAAGATTTCTATTTATGAAAGCATTCTTACGTTACAGCATTTTTTCTACACCTGCCTATAACTTTTGCACAGTACTTTGTGTGTGTGTGTATATATATATTTATATGTAAATATATAATAAACACACAAGTAATGAACAGTAGAAAATGCCGGTAATCCCACTCACATTTTACAGTACTGGATTAAAGACTTCCTCCCCTGGTATGTGCACAGTGAAATGCATAAGGTCCACTGTTGGATGCCCACTGTCACAGTATTTTGTACAGCTGGTTGTGAGTATATGTTTATGTGACGACTATGCCTATCCACCCAGCCATCACTATGGGGAGGGTGTGGGCATCAAGGAGTTAATAACCCTCAGCCACTGGTTCCCTTAAACCTTTACCTCTACAAAGGACCTAAAGGGACACAAAATTAACTCCCAAATCCTGCCTACACCACCCCAGATTAACAATGCTGCCAACACCAAGAGTTTTGAATTGAGGGTGTCTTGGAAACCCAATAACTCACACAACTAACAATTAGGTAACGTGCCTTTAGCCTTTTCTCTTCAGAGTGTGAATTCAAATATTAGAGCCCAAAGACAGAATTAGATTATTTATATGTTTATTAACAAAAGACAAATAGAGGTTACACAGTGCCAAATTATAAAAACATACAAAAATAATAATAAATGCAGAGATACAGTTCTTTAAAATGGGACATAACATAAACACAATACCTATAATTATTAATTAAGATTTCAAAAGGTCTGTGGAGAACTCCTTTAGATGTTACTTCTTCTGTCCCAGGCAAGTTCCGCCTAATTTTTCTGTAATATTTAATTATATGTCAGTCTCCCTTTGTCTTATCAAGACCACCGCCCTTGTGTTAATTTATGACTAGTTAACCGCTCCTGCAAGTACTTAACTCTTAGTACTAAGAGATGGCAGGCACCAGGAGGAAGGGGGTCTTTAGATCACTGCAGTTCTTAACATACAGATGTTACACAAAGAAAGAACATTTCAGATTAATCCTGGCAATGCTGAGACCACAATACCACCTCTGCTGGGTAGATGATCTGGGTATTAACTACTCCTCATGAGTGTATCATGACAGTTTATATAAACAACTGGTAAAAAAAGAAAATAGGTTTAATAGACAAAAACCCTACACTCACCTTACATCATTATACCTAGACCCAAGGCTGCCTCCTTAAGTGGACCAGTAGGGATCACAGGACCCGGGCAGCATTTGCATTTGACAGGGGTGGCATACAGAGTATATTTTGGCTAATTTGCTATCAACTGGTGTGCATCAGCACCAGAAAGCTCCTTAGTGAAATATAATTTTGTAGACTGCTGATTATGGTTTAGTTTATATTGTAGTAGATGGAGAGTTGAGGGCATCATTTATTTCTTGAACCCAACTAGCACAATGTCTTGAGCCAGTCCTATCCATATGCAGACATGAAAATTGCTTGGAGCATCAGTGAATCAACCGCAGACTTCAAGTAATGACATAACTGAAATCCATGCCATGGGTTACATCAAGTGCTTTCACAGAGCCACACTGCATGATTGGGATTGTATTAAAAATTATATAATCCACAATCAGCATTTACATATGTTGAACATTTTATTTGCCTGAAAAAAATGCTCATTAAAATCTTCCTATTAATCATTCTTGGCTGATAATTATCATAGTTTGATTGGTGGAAAGGAGTACACCTCCACAAGGCAGACAATAAATTGTTTTCTTTATGACAGAAGCATGCATTTAAAAAATAAAAAATGTAATAGCTGTTGAAATTGTCTTTTTTTTTTTTTAGACGAAATAACGAAAACAAAAATGACTACAATGTCCTGTCAACCTTGAATGGTAATGACAGCTATAAATTCCTGAAAGGCTAACAAAGTTTACAAGTGCAAAAGTAAAGAATGAACACAACTGAGAGATTACTCTCAGCTGAGGCAGAGAGAAAAGTAAAATAGAACAAACACAACACATATACACACATACACACATGAGCACACACATTTACATACACATACATAAAAAAGTGCACACATAAACACACAATCACACATAAAGGCACACCAACATACACACATATGTGCTCACATAAACACACACACAAGCACTCATACACACATGTACACTCATTCACACACAAGGAAACAAATAAACACATAAACACACATACTTACATACATCAACTCATAAACACACTCATACACATACATATGTGTAAGTATTGTCAAGCCAAAAGGAATTGCATGTCCAGAAATGGACCCAGAAGCTGAAAAGTGGTTGCAATTATTACATAGTCCCAACACTCTGAATTAGAGAAAGAATGTGACTCTTATAAAAGGGTTACAGAGAGAAAAGGACATTGTAGAAAATACGGTAGTACCTACGAACACATCCCAAGAGGCAGAAGGCTTGAAACATAGAATAGTTAAACAGGTAGGGGTCAGTATCAGACGGGCTGCGAAAGACCAAAACATGAAACAAAAAGGAAGTCAGGAACAGGCAGAAGTCAGAGCCAAACAGGCAATCAGGTACCAAGTTGGAAGGCAGAAGTGTACTCAGAAGCAATCCAAAAGATCAGAGCAGGCAGCAGGCAAAAGAAGATTCTGAAGACAAGCAGAGTTCAGCAACCTAAGTACAAGTTCAAGTATTAGCGCACCCAAGACAAGAAGAATCCTATACACGGCAGTGTTACAAGGACCGTGCACACTATTTAAAGGATTAGCACGGCAGACTTACAGGCATGATTAAGTGCCGGTCATGTCAGAACAGTGCATTAACAAGGGCAGCATAGCAGCCAGGAAAGTAAATGCAAATGGGTGAGCACAAACCCGATTTATGCATGAATGATTATCGCCAATTCAGAGCTCTGGTTAATTGTTACACAAGACAAATAAGTTGCCCAAAACAGATCAAAAATTAATTTAACAGTACAGTTACACTCATATTAACACTCTCTGCTAAAAATATATATATTTTTTTAAATTGCATTAAAAAGTTATAAGGGCTCAAAGATATAAGGTCTCAGATGTTAGAAAAAAAAGTACTGCAGGCTTTAACATAAGAGAAACATACATATACAATTCTAAATATGTAAATGTATGTATATATGTGTATATGTGTGCTCATATGTATTTATGTATTTAAATGTGTATACAGGGAGTGCAGAATTATTAGGCAAGTTGTATTTTTGAGGATTAATTTTATTATTGAACAACAACCATGTTCTCAATGAACCCAAAAAACTCATTAATATCAAAGCTGAATAGTTTTGGAAGTAGTTTTTAGTTTGTTTTTAGTTATAGCTATTTTAGGGGGATATCTGTGTGTGCATGTGACTATTACTGTGCATAATTATTAGGCAACTTAACAAAAAACAAATATATACCCATTTCAATTATTTATTTTTACCAGTGAAACCAATATAACATCTCAACATTAACAAATATACATTTCTGACATTCAAAAACAAAACAAAAACAAATCAGTGACCAATATAGCCACCTTTCTTTGCAAGGACACTCAAAAGCCTGCCATCCATGGATTCTGTCAGTGTTTTGATCTGTTCACCATCAACATTGCGTGCAGCAGCAACCACAGCCTCCCAGATACTGTTCAGAGAGGTGTACTGTTTTCCCTCCTTGTAAATCTCACATTTGATGATGGACCACAGGTTCTCAATGGGGTTCAGATCAGGTGAACAAGGAGGCCATGTCATTAGATTTTCTTCTTTTATACCCTTTCTTGCCAGCCACGCTGTGGAGTACTTGGACGCGTGTGATGGAGCATTGTCCTGCATGAAAATCATGTTTTTCTTGAAGGATGCAGACTTCTTCCTGTACCACTGCTTGAAGAAGGTGTCTTCCAGAAACTGGCAGTAGGACTGGGAGTTGAGCTTGACTCCATCCTCAACCCGAAAAGGCCCCACAAGCTCATCTTTGATGATACCAGCCCAAACCAGTACTCCACCTCCACCTTGCTGGCGTCTGAGTCGGACTGGAGCTCTCTGCCCTTTACCAATCCAGCCACGGGCCCATCCATCTGGCCCATCAAGACTCACTCTCATTTCATCAGTCCATAAAACCTTAGGAAAATCAGTCTTGAGATATTTCTTGGCCCAGTCTTGACGTTTCAGCTTGTGTGTCTTGTTCAGTGGTGGTCGTCTTTCAGCCTTTCTTACCTTGGCCATGTCTCTGAGTATTGCACACCTTGTGCTTTTGGGCACTCCAGTGATGTTGCAGCTCTGAAATATGGCCAAACTGGTGGCAAGTGGCATCTTGGCAGCTGCACGCTTGACTTTTCTCAGTTCATGGGCAGTTATTTTGCGCCTTGGTTTTTCCACACGCTTCTTGCGACCCTGTTGACTATTTTGAATGAAACGCTTGATTGTTCGATGATCACGCTTCAGAAGCTTTGCAATTTTAAGAGTGCTGCATCCCTCTGCAAGATATCTCACTATTTTTGACTTTTCTGAGCCTGTCAAGTCCTTCTTTTGACCCATTTTGCCAAAGGAAAGGAAGTTGCCTAATAATTATGCACACCTGATATAGGGTGTTGATGTCATTAGACCACACCCCTTCTCATTACAGAGATGCACATCACCTAATATGCTTAATTGGTAGTAGGCTTTCGAGCCTATACAGCTTGGAGTAAGACAACATGCATATTTTTGTGGTCAAAATACTCATTTGCCTAATAATTCTGCACTAATAATTCTGCACTCCCTGTATAAGTGCATTGGAGCCCTTTGCAATTAAGTAGCTGAAAACATGAAAAATCATATTTATGCAATATTCATGTTTAAACCCCTTAACGACCAAGGACGTGCCAGGAACATCCTACAAAAAAAAACACCCTTAGCGACCAAGGACATTCCTGGCACGTCCTCTGGGGTTTGAAGCTCTGGAAGCAATCCTGATCGCTTCCAGCTGCTTCCTGGGGATTGCAGTGATGCCTCGATATTCAGGCATCACTGCAATATCCATTTTACCCCGCCGATGCAGAGAGAGACACTCTGTGGCCCTCCCTGCATCGGCAATTGATGGGGCCGATCGTTGGTGGGTGGAAGCTGCAGTTGGGAGGCGGGTGGGCGGCCCTTCGATGGTCACATCTGTGTTTGATGTTGGTGACCGGATCCACATGGGACATGGTTGCAGCGGGGGGGGGGGCGGCGTGTGTGCCACATTTAACCGGCAATCAGTTTAATTCTATTGAAAGGAGTGAGAGGGAGAGTGGTATCAAACGTCCTGGGGAAGGGATCTGGAAGTGGGAGGGTGGGTAGGGTATTGAGGAGGGGCAGCTACACTACATAAAATATAATTATTTACTTTTAAAAATAAAAAAAATAAAAAAATTTGGGGCAAATTGGGTACTGGCAGACAGTTGCATTTAGCGGCCTTCTAATTACCAAAAAGCAACGCCAAAGCCATATATGTCTGCTATTTTTTAACAAAGGGGATCCCAAAGAAGCATTTACAACCATGTGTGCCATAATTGCACAAGCTGTTTGTAAATAATTTCAGTGAGAAACCTAAAATTGTGAAAAATTTTACTTTTTTTTTACTTGATCGCATTTGGCATTGAAATGATGGCATGAAATATACCAAAATGGGCCTAGATCAATAATTTGGGTTGTCTACTACACTAAAGCTAAAATTAACTCTACAAGCTCCCTAATTAACCCCTTCACTGCTGGGCATAATACATGTGTGGTGCGCAGTGGAATTTAGCGGCCTTCTAATTAAAGGGACAGTCTAAGCCAAAATAAACTTTCATGATTCAGATAGAGCATGTCATTTTAAACAATTTTCCAATTTACTTTTATCACCAATTTTGCTTTGTTCTCTTGGTATTCTTAGTTGAAAGCTTAACCTAGGAGGTTCATATGCTAATTTCTTAGACCTTGAAGCCCACCTCTTTCAGATTGAGGAAGCGTTCTGTGAAACGCGCGTCAGGGGTCCAGCAGGAGAAGCTAGTTCTCTCCTGTCTGTCGCTTTTTTAACTGCTTGCCTAGTTAATAATAGAATTTGAATATACCTATATATTTGTTGAAACCTGGTGCCTACTATTTACCCTTAAAAAATCATAACAACTTAAAAGTAAAATAGCCCTCGGATTGTAAGGGCTTAGCTTATCTTGCACAATAATATTGTAGGCATCAGGCTAAATACATAGAGCATTGCCGACTATATCTATTTAATGTAACTAGGTTTAAGTGTTTTTAACTCTTTCAGGCTACTTCTGTGTGAATGTTTGTTCCTAGTCGTAACAATAAAGTATTAAAGTATGAATGTAATGGAACATTTTAAACAAATAGAGTAATCCTCATATTTCATATGATTATTTGGAGTTAAAGAAATAATTTTCTTTGTGGTATTCTTTTCTAATAATCCTAAGTGTATCTCCTTGTACAATTAGTATTTCTAGTTGTTTAGTTCTACCCTCTAAGAATCCACATTAGATGTGCACCATAATTATTACAAGTGATTACTGAGTATTGGTATATTATATACCATATTTGATTTACACAATAGGTACAACATCTAATTACTGATTAACTCCTACTATCCCCCACCACACTTTTCAAAGCTCTTTCAGATTGCATTTTAACAGTTTTTCACCACTAGAGGGTGTTAGTTCACATATTTCATCTAGATAACACTGTGCTCGTGCACGTGAAGTAATCTGAGAGCAGGCACTGATTGGCTAGACTGCAAGTCTGTCAAAAGAACTGAAAAAAGGGGCAGTTTGCAGAGGCTTAGATACAAGATAATCACAGAGGTTAAAAGTATATTAATATAACTGTGTTGGTTATGCAAAACTGGGAAATGGGTAATAAAGGGATTATCTATCTTTTAAAATAATAAAATTCTGGTGTAGACTGTCCCTTTAACAAAAAGCAGCACCAAAGCCATATAAGTCTGCTACTTCTGAACAAAGGGGATCACAGAGAAGCATTTACAAACATTTGTGCCATAATTGCACAAGCTGTTTGTAAATGATTTCAGCGAGAAACCTAAAGTTTAAGAAAAAGTTTGTGAAAAAGAGAACGATTTTTTTATTTGATTGCATTTGCGTTGAAATGGTGGCATGAAATATACCAAAATGGGCCTAGATCAATACTTTGGGTTGTCTACTATAAAAAAAAATTATACATGTGAAGGGTTATTCAGGGATTCCTGAAAGATATCAGTGTTACAACGTAACTATAGCTAATTTTGAAAAACAACGGTTTGGAAATAGCAAAGTGCTACTTGTATTTATTGCCCTATAACTTGCAAAAAAAGCAAAGAACATGTAAACATTGGGTATTTCTAAACTCAGGATAAAATTTAGAAATTATTTATTTTGGTTGTTTTTTTGTGGTTGTAGATGTGTAACAGATTTTGGGGGTCAAAGTTAGAAGAAGTGTTTTTTTTTCATTTTTTCATCATATTTTATAAATTTTTTATAGTAAATTATAAGATATGATGCAAATAATGGTATCTTTAGAAAGTCCATTTAATGGCGAGAAAAACAGTATATAATATGTATGGGTACAGTAAATGAGTAAGAGGAAAATTACAGCTAAACACAAACACTGCAGAAATGCAAAAATAGCCTTGGTCCCAGACGGTCAACAATTGAAAAGTGGTCTGGTCACCAAGGTGTTAATAAAGTATTTAACTGTTTATGTACTGTAAACATTTCACGTTTCAATGTCCTTCACATAAAAGTGTTTTTAATTAGATATTCCTATAAATATCTGTATATATATATATATATATATATATATATATATTTACCCAAAATTCCATCATATATACCAGTGTTTTTCAACCAGTGTGCCGTGGCACACTAGTGTGCCGTGAGAGATCCTCAGGTGTGCCACAGCAGACTGACAACAGTGTGACATATTTTTTAAACTTTGCTTGTTTTTTACTCCCAGTGTAGGGGTAGTTTGTAGGAGGAATGACATAACAGCACAATATATACAGTATGTGTGTGTTTGTGTGTATGTGTATATATATATGCTGTATTAGTCTACAATGTGTGATTTTTTTAAAAATTTTGGGATGGTGGTGTGCCACAGGATTTTCTAATGTAAAAAAGTGTGCCACGGCAAAAAAAAAGGTTAAAAATCACTGATATATACCATATATAGGAATACAGTTGTGCTCATAAGTTTACATACCCTGGCAGAATTTATGATTTCTTTGCCATTTTTCAGAGAATATGATTGATAACACAAAAACTTTTCTTTCACTCATGGTTAGTGTTTGGCTGAAGCCATTTATTATCAATCAACTGTGTTTACTCTTTTTAAATCATAATGACAACAGAAACTACCCAAATGACCCTGATCAAAAGTTTACATACCCTGGTGATTTTGGCCTGATAACATGCACACAAGTTGACACAAAGGCGTTTGAATGACTATTAAAGGTAACCATCCTCACCTGTGATCTGTTTGCTTGTAATTAGTGTGTGTGTATAAAAGGTCAATGACTTTCTGGACTCCTGACAGACCCTTGCATCTTTCATCCAGTGCTGCACTGACGATTCTGGATTCTGAGTCATCGGGAAAGCAAAAGAATTGTCAAAGGATCTGCGGGAATAGGTAGTTGAACTGTATAAAACAGGAAAGGGATATAAAAAGATATCCAAGGAATTGAGAATGCAAATCACCAGGCTATGTAAGCTTTTGATCAGGGTCATTTGGGTAGTTTCTGTTGTCATTATGATTTAAAAAGAGTAAACACAGTTGATTGATAACAAAAGGCTTCAACCAAACACTAACCATGAGTGCAAGAAAAGTTTTTGTGTTATCATTCATATTCTCTGAAAAATGGCCAAGAAATCATAAATTCTGCCCGGGTATGTAAACTTATAAACACAACTGTATATATTTAACAAAATATAGAACATATTCTGCTATGTTCATAACATTAGAATGTCACAATATGCCATATAAGCTTCTGCATTTGCGATTTTAAATAACCACAATCGGGCTTGTGGGACTTGTTAAATGTTAGGCTGTTTGTTTGATTTTAAAATTGCAGGTCCATTAAAGTCTAAATTGGAATGCAATTATGCCTACGCAACCATGCATAGGGGCATATTTATCAAGCTCTGTATGGAACTTGAGGCCCAAGTTCCGCCCACTGTTGACATCACGATCTGGGCTGCATCTAGGTACTCTGCTGAAAAACTTTCTAGTCTATTTAAATCCCTTTCGGAAGATATGGGGGCATATTTATCCATATGGAGCTTGAATCCGCCCCTTGTTTCGTACCATTTCCGCTTGCACATTGTTAAATATGCCCCATTGTCTATCTTTTATTGCGAGTATTCGTTCACTCAAGCACAAACTTTTTACTTTCAACTTGTAATACATGTGCGAACTGCCAAGCACAAAAAACTTATGTCTAGCAGATGTAACACTCAAACGCGAATGCAAAATTGCGCTCCACTCGTAATCTAGCAAAAACATAAAAAGCAATTGCAATTAATTAATATATAAACACAAACAATCTATTCTGCAATATAAAGTGACTACATGAATTTAATCCCCTGCAATGATATTCAAATGATATTCATAACTATTATGTTAACTATAGTTGTTTATTTTACAAGGATAATTATACTGGTTACATTAGACATCCCCACACATTTAGAGCTACTAATAATTATGCTGCCGCCGCCCATCTGTACCTCCACTCATTTGGTGTTTGTATAGCTCACAAATGAAAATGTATTATCCTTTCCCTTTCAGAAATGATAGAAAGGAATTCACTGATAGGCCATAATGTGGCCTTAACTATATTGCTGTTGAGCAGCAAACTTCCATTAAGAGGGCTACACAACTATCTTCAGGCCTCTTTGGCATCCAAGAGGATAAATCCCTATGCATAACCCTAACCCTATCCCTGACTTTATCACTATCCCTAAACCTAATACCTAACCATAAATCCAGTCCCTATCAACTCCATGGGGTCCATTTATCATTGTGCTGACGGACATGATCTGCTATAGTGAACCATGTCTGCTGCACATCGATAAATGCCGACAGCATACGCTGTCAGCATTTATCATTGCACCAGCAGTTCTTGTGAACTGCTGGAGCAAAGCCCCCATGCAGATTCGTGGCCGTCAGCAGGGGGTGTCAATCAACCCAATCATATTGGTTGATTTTCGGCGATGTCTGTCTGGCGCCTCATAGTAGGCAGACAGTTTATGGAGCAGCAGCATAAAGGCTCGCCAAAAACACGGGGCATCAAGCTCCATTCAGAGCTTGATAAATACACCCCCAAGCCTAAACCCAGTTATTCACATTATCTAAGACTGAGATCATTGACAACAAAACTTTGTCCAGCCAGCAGCAATGTATTACATAGGCAAATTGTAGGTCGTTTCCAATTTGAGAACCCTGTTTCATTTTCATGTTTATGTGCTGGTTTATTATAAAAAAAACCTTTAACTGCCCAAACCTCTATCAAACTGCATCTAAGACCACATAGACTCCCCCAAATTTCACGAAGGCTTCGCTCCAGGCCAACCAATGATCCATGGTTGCTTACATCCAAATTTTTACTTGTGAATATTAGCAGGTATGCAACATTGTTTATAAAGTAAATCCAGCAAACAGGAAACTTAAAACCCATTTATTTTGTCCAAAAAGCTATTGTGTACACTGACCACAGTAAGCCTTACTTCAGACATATAAATGCACTACCAGGATGTAGTTTATATATAATGGGGCTGTGTCATTATGGTGGAGAGCAAATTTTCTCTTTAAAATCTACCACTATAGGCATGTGTTTGTTTTTTTGCTTTGCTACACCACAGCTCATTATACAGCTCATCTGCACTACTTTGGGAGCAATTATGAAAAATGAAATATCATACACCTATATTACGAGTTTTCCGTTAGAGGCTATGCGGTGCTAACGAGCAGTTTTGTCTCACCGCTCACTTACCTACAGCGCTGGTATTACGAGTTGTCAGAAACCCATCGTTAAAAGGCAAGAAGTGAGCGTTGAGCAAAATTTTGCTCATTACTGCACTCCAATACCAGCGCTGCTTAAGTGAGCGGTGAGCTGGTCGTACGTGCTCGTGCACGATTTCCCCATAGGAATCAACGGGGAGAGCCGGCAGAAAAAAACTCTAACACCTGCAAAAAAGCAGCGTAAAGCTCCTTAACGCAGCCCCATTGATTCCTATGGGGAAATAAATGTTTACACCTAACACCCTAACATGAACCCCGAGTCTAAACACCCCTAATCTTACACTTATTAACCCCTAATATGCTGCCCCCCAACATCGCCGACACCTGCATTATATTATTAACCCCTAATCTGCCGCTCCGGACACCGCTGCCACCTACATTATATGTATTAACCCCTAATCTGTTGCCCCCAACATAGCTGCCACCTACATTATATTTATTAACTCCTAATCTGCCACCCCCAACGTTGCCGCCACTATAATAAACATATTAACCCCTAACCGCCACACTCCCGCCTCGCAAACATTAGTTAAATATTATTAACCCCTAATCTGCCGTCCCTAACGTCGCCGCCACCTACTTACATTTATTATCCCCTAATCTGCTGCCCCCAACGTCGCCGCCACTATATTAAAGTTATTAACCCCAAAACCTGTCTAACCCTAAACCTAACACCCACTAACTTAAATATAATTTAAATAAATTTAAATAAATATTACTATCATTAACTAAATTATTCCTATTTAAAACTAAATACATACCTATAAAATAAACCCTAAGCTAACTACAATATAAATAATAGTTACATTGTATCTAGCTTAGGGTTTATTTTTATTTTACAGGCAAGTTTGTATTTATTTTAACTAGGTAGAATAGTTATTAAATAGTTATTAACTATTTAATAACTACCTAGCTAAAATAAATACAAATTTACCTGTAAAATAAAACCTAACCTAAGTTATACTAACACCTAACACTACACTATAATTAAATAAATTAACTAAATTAAATACAATTACCTAAATTAAATTAAATTAGCTAAAGTACAAAAAAAACACTAAATTACAGAAAATAATAAGCAAATTACAGAAATTTAAACTAATTACACCTAATCAGCCCTATTAAAATAAAAAAGCCCCCCCCAAAATAAAAAAAAACCCTAGCCTAAACTAAACTATCAATAGCCCTTAAAAGGGCCTTTTGTGGGGCATTATCCCAAAGTAATCAGTTCTTTTACCTGTAAAAAAAATACAAACAACCCCCCCAACAGTAAAACCCACCACCCACACAACCAACCCCCCAAATAAAATACTATCTAAAAAAAACTAAGCTCCCCATTGCTCTGAAAAGGGCATTTGGATGGGAATTCCCCTTAAACGGGCAGTTAGCTTTTTTGCCGCCCAAACCCTAATCTAAAAAATAAAACCCACCCAATACACCCTTAAAAAAAACTAACACTAACCCCCTGAAGATCGACTTAACGGGAGAAGTCTTCATCCAAGCTGGGCCGAAGTCCTCAACGAAGCCGGGAGAAGTCTTCATCCAAGTCGGGCGAAGTGGTCCTCCAGACGGGCAGAAGTCTTGATCCAGACGGCATCTTCTATCTTCATCCATCTTACGCGGAGCGGCTCCATCTTCAAGACATCCGACGCGGAGCATCCTCTTCTTCCGACGACTAAAACAGAATGAAGGTACCTTTAAGTGACGTCATCCAAGATGGCGTCCCTTAGATTCCAATTGGCTTATAGAATTCTATCAGCTAATCGGAATTAAGGTAGAAAAAAATCCAATTGGCTGATGCAATCAGCCAATAGGATTGAAGTTCAATCCTATTGGCTGATCCAATCAGCCAATAGGATTGAGCTCGCATTCTAAGGGACGCCATCTTGGATGAAGTCACTTAAAGGTACCTTCATTCTGTTTTAGTTGTCGGAAGAAGGAGATGCTCCGCGTCAGATGTCTTGAAGATGGAGCCGCTCCGCGCCGGATGAAGATAGAAGATGCCGTCTGGATGAAGAATTATGCCCATCTGGAGGACCACTTCTGCCCTGCTTGGATGAAGACTTCTGCCCATCTGGAGGACCACTTCGCCCGGCTTGGATGAAGACGTCTCCCGGTAAGTCGATCTTCAGGGGGTTAGTGTTAGGTTTTTTTAAGGGTGTATTGGGTGGGTTTTATTTTTTAGATTAGGGTTTGGGCGGCAAAAGAGCTAACTGCCCTTTTAAGGGCAATGCCCATCCAAATGCCCTTTTCAGGGCAATGGGGAGCTTCGGTTTTTTTAGATAGTATTTTATTTGGGGGGTTGGTTGTGTGGGTGGTGGGTTTTTGTTTGTATTTTTTTTTTTTACAGGTAAAAGAGCTGATTACTTTGGGGCAATGCCCTGCAAAAGGCCTTTTTAAGGGCTATTGGTAGTTTAGTTTAGGCTAGGGTTTTTTTTTATTTTGGGGTGTCTTTTTTATTTTAATAGGGCTATTAGGTTAGGTGTAATTAGTTTAAATTTCTGTAATTTGTTTATTATTTTCTGTAATTTAGTGTTTGTTTGTTTTTTGTACTTTAGCTAATTTAATTTAATTTAGGTAGTTGTATTTAATTTAGTTAATTTATTTAATTATAGTGTAGTGTTAGGTGTAGTGTAACTTAGGTTAGGTTTTATTTTACAGGTACTTTTGTATTTATTTTAGCTAGGTAGTTATTAAATAGTTAATAACTGTTAATAACTATTCTACCTAGTTAAAATAAATACAAACTTGCCTGTAAAATTAAAAGAAATCCTAAACTAGATACAATGTAACTATTAGTTATATTGTAGCTAGCTTAGGGTTTATTTTACAGGTAAGTATTTAGTTTTAAATAGGAATAATTTAGTTACTGATAGGAATATGTATTTAGATTTATTTAAATTATATTTAAGTTAGTGGGTGTTAGGTTTAGGGTTAGACTTAGGTTTAGGGGTTAATAACTTTAATATAGGGGCGGCAGATTAGGGGTTAATAAATGTAGGTAGGTGGCGGCGATGTTAGGGATGGCAGATTAGGGGTTAATAATATTTAACTAATGTTTGCGAGGCGGGAGTACGGCAGTTTAGGGGTTAATATGTTTATTATAGTGGCGGTGACGTTGGGGGCGGCAGATTAAGGGTTAATAAGTGTAGGTAGGTGGCAGCGACATTGGGGTGGCAGATTAGGGGTTAATAAATATAATGTAGGTGTCAGCAATGTTGGGGGCAGCAGATTAGGGGTTCATAAGTATAATGTAGGTGGCGGCGGTGTCCGGAGCGGAGATTAGGGGTTAAAATTTGTATTATAGTGTTTGCGAAGCGGGAGGGCCTCGTTTTAGGGGTTAATAGGTTGTTTATGGGTGTTAGTGTACTTTTCAGCACTTTAGTTATGAGTATTATGCTACAGCGTTGTAGTGTAAAACTCATAACTACTGTTTTTAAAATGCGTTATAGATCTTGACAGGGTACGATGTATCGCTCACTCACTGTACGCCTCCCAGGACAGACTCATAATACCAGCGCTATGGAAGTCCCATAGAAAAAAGACTTTACGAAGTTTACGTAAGTCTTTTTGCGGTAAGGCCAAAGAAGTGTGCGGTGCCCCTAAACCTTCAAGACTCGTAATAGCAGCGGGCGTAAAAAAGCAGCGTTAGGACCTCTTAACGCTGCTATTTTACCCTAACGCACAACTCGTAATCTAGCCGTATGATAGGTCTTAACAGTTGCCACCTTGTATTATGTTTTAAGCATCCCTGACACTGCAAGACCAGTTTAACATAGCACTGCCATACCATATATTTAAAATATGAAGTCTCAAAGGGACATGAAACCCAAAATATTTATTTAATGATTCAGATAGACTCAGAGCATACCATTTTAAACAACTTTCTAATCTATTTCTATTATCAGAGGCGTAAGTAGAACTTTTTTAGCAACAAATTATCTTTAATTAAAGGGGCAGTCATTTTACCTTAGATTAAGCTGCAAATAGACTCCTGCACCCCTTTCTATATTTTGCAGCAGGAACAGTAAAAAAGTTATTTTTTAAAGAATATTGTTTCTGGCCACTTTGAAATAGCTGCCAAGTTCCGCCCGCTGTTGACATCACGATCTGGGCTGCATCTAGGCACTCTGCTGACAAGCTTTCTAGTCTATTTAAATCCCTTTCGGAAGATATGGGGGCATATTTATCAAGCTCCGTATGGAGCTTGAATCCGCCCCTTGTTTCCGGCGAGCCTTCAGTCTAAAGACCGCTGCTCCATAACTTGTCCGCCTGCTCTGAGGCGGCGGACAGAAATCAACCCCATTGAATACGATCGGGTTGATTGACACCCCCTGCTAGCTGCCGATTGGCCGCAAATCTGCAGGGGGCAACATTGCACCAGCAGTTCACAAGAACTGCTGGTGCAATGATAAATGCTGACAATGTATGCTGTTGGCATTTTTTGATGTGCAGCGGACATGATACACTACTTTGTATCATGTCCGTTCGCACATTGATAAATATACCCCAGGGTCTCCAGAACATTACACAGTATTTCATATGAGGCCTAATTAATGTTCGTAAGGTGGCATAAGAACCTTGCTATTCCTGCTACTAATACCTCTCCCAATGCAACCAAATATTTGACTGGCCTTACTGGCTGCATTTCAGCATTGTGTACCAAATTTAAAATAATCTGAAATAATAATTCCCAAGTCCCATTCCTCTTTAGTTGCAGTCAGTAATGTACCGTTGAGACTTTAATTGGCCTTTGTGTTTTTTGATCATATAATATCTATATGCATAATTTTGCTCTTGGTAATATTACATTTCACATCCTATTTATTTGCTCGGTCCTCCAGTTTTTTAATATAACGCCTGGAAAATCAACTCTGTTACAAATGTTTGTATCATCAACAAACAAGCAAACCTTCCCCTTAAGCCCACTTCCAATATCCCTTATGAACATGTTAAACAAAACAGGCCCAAGAACAGATCTTTGGGGAACACCACTAGTAACTGACCCCTCATTTGAATGCACTCCATTAATTGAAACTCTTTGCCTTCTATACTAAGCCAGCATTCTACCCACTTAACAATCTTAGCATCTACTCCAAGGCAATACATTTTGTGAATATGTTTGTTGTGTGGGACAGTGTCCAATGCTTTGCTAAAGTCTAGATATGCAACATCTACGACTCATCCTTGGTCTACTAATTTACTTACATGGTCAAACAAATCAATTAGATTAGTCTGACATGATCTTCCAGCAGTGAAACCATGTTGTCCTTTGTCTTATAAGTTGTTTGTCTGACGCTACGACTTTCCTTTAAAAGAGTTTCTATTATTGTAGGGATGGAATGCCCCTAAACAACCAATTGGTTCCTGCAATGTTATGATTTCTGCCGAGGAGAATGCAGACCTGATGAATTTTGCAGTAGCGTCTCTTTTAAAAATGAGATTTATTGAACCTATATAAAACAATGTAATATATTACTTTCAATAATTCTTTGCATGTCTTAGAAAATAATGATGCTCATTCTTACTTTCTTGGTAACACAACTGTATTTTCCACATACAACTAAATATAATTAACATACTCAGATGCATGCTGAGTCATCTCAACCAAACATATTCCATTAATCCCTTTCTCAGAGCAAAACTCAAAATATTTACTGCATTAGATATTTCTGCAAAACTCTTCCGTTTCTTTTCTTCCCTTTGTGGGTTTCTTTTTGGATGGATTTCTTCCCATAACTTGGCCTCACTTCAGTTTCTTGTCCTCAGTTTATTTAGGCAAGACAATGGAATACTTGGTGTAGCTTAGGTCAAAAACATCTTTCCAGGGATAAGTTGTTTTTTTTATAAAACGTAGTCACTGCTGATAACCTCTGGCATCTCTAACTCAACTGCACAGCTTGTTAATATCAAGATGGTAAACAAGGAAGAAAACTACAAGTTAGCAGGTTCATAAGCTTCTTTTAAGTGAAGAAAGAACTGTTCATTTTCATAAATTGTGCAATTTTCCTTATTAAACTGCTAAACACAAATATAATAGCATTGGTTACAACTCAACATGCGTCATCAATAACCAACTTATTTCAGTTATATATGCATTTTTACTGTATAATAAGGCTATTTGATAATCTTATAATTCTTATTATTAAATATCTTGGTGTGAATCATACTCAGCAATGAGTATATACTTCATTATATTCATGTAATTCCTAACAATTGGAAATCTATTAGAAAACCTAATCATTGTGATTCAAGTGGCTTTAAACAGAACAATTGCCACCATTACTTTATATGAAGCTTTTTGCATGATTTTGGTCTCTTTTCAAAAACATACTTCACACTGTTTCATATGATCAGCAAAATTCTCATTTATGTTTGCAGTTAAGTGTTTTAACATTAAAAAATGTTAATTATAGAGTTACGGAAAATTATCCAAAACATGGTACATAGTGAAATTATATTATTGGTTAAGAACCTGAATTCAAACACAGTGGGCAGTAAATTCTTAAATGTACCAGTTGAACCTTTGTGATATTATCATGTTCAATTATAATATTTTGATATATATTAAAAAAATGAAACTTTATTATGTTGATCGTCCCTCCACCTCCTTCCATTTCCTTTTCTGTAGTGTAGTGACATAGAGAGAGGTCAATTCCTTTAATGATGGTGAGAGTCCATGAGCCATAACGTGGTTTACACTTCAGTCCTCTAAGTGTAGGCAAAAACACCCCATACATTCCACAGCTTTTATTCCTCCCACTTTCCCATGACCCCTCATGTCAGGGATACCGAGCTGCAAGGGTTAAACCCCTACCCCCTACTACCTCACCCCCTCTCATTTCTTGGTGATTTTGAGCTCCTCAGAGCAACCGCGATCGTCAAACCCTTCCCTTTGGTTAGAAATGTATGTGAACCTGTTCTTGAAAGAGCTGATCCCTGCCTGGGAAAACCCTCCTAGGCTGGCCGGGCTACTGGAACTGCCGGTGGTCCGCATCAAGGCCAAACACCTGCCTAACCCCTCTCAGACTAGCCGGGCTCCTGGAACTCCCAGTCGGACGCTTCACCGTGGACAACCGCAAACTTTACACCTGGTCGCTCCAGTGGCCCTTTGCCTCAGAGCTCCGCTCTTTTGGGGATTGGTAGCCCCTAGGGAGGACAATAGGTGGGGTGATTGCTGGAGGGGTGCTCCTTTGAGAACCAGGGGTTTTGGACACCCCTACCCCCCTATCTCTACCGGGCTGTAACTCCGGTCCCCAGTAAAGAATCACGCCGCTTTTTAAACTGTGGCATCTGGTGACTGGCAGACTGAAATCATCACAATCTGATATGATCAATATGATTGACGGCCCCTGCTTGCGGCCGATTGGCTGCAAGTGAGCAGGGGGTGGCATTGCACAAGCATTTCACCAGAAATGCTTGTGCAATGTTAAATGCAGACAGTGTATGCTGTTGGTATTTAGCGAGGTCGAGCGGTGAAGTATTACTTAAACAAGCTGTTCATCATTATCAGATATACTCTTTAAGAGTCCTGGTAATGTGATCTCTTTTTGCAAGAGTGATTTATTTTCCATCCCAGCTTTATCTGAATGAGGATAAACCCCTTCATGACCGCAGCCTGAGTTCTTGCAGTACATGCCATTACTACAAGCGGACATGATTCGCTACAGCGAATCATGTCCGCTCGCCTCTTGTTAAATTTGCCCCTGTGAGTTAAAACAATGTGCACCAAACACAACATAAATACATTAAAATAAACTGTTACACTCATATATACCCTATCTGATGAAAAATGTTCACACAAATCAGGGCCAGACTGGGACCAAAAATGGGCCCAGGCATTTTAAGGCAAAGCAGCCCACCCCCGTTTTTTATTGAACAGCACATTCACTCACATAGATACACATCTACACACATAGGAATACACAGCTACACACACAGCTACACACAAACAAGCAGAGATACACGGCTACACACACAAACAGGGATACACAGTTGCACATACACACACAAACACACAGGGATACACAGCTGCGCACACACACACACAGGGATACACAGCTACACACTCACACACACACAGTGATACACAGCTACACACTCATACACACAGTGATACACAGCTACACATTAAAACACAGGGATACACAGCTACACACTCACACACACACAGTGATACACAGCTACACACTCATACACACAGTGATACACAGCTACACACACAAACAGGGATACACAGCTGCACACACACACACACACAGGGATACACAGTTGCATACTCACACACACACAGTGATGCACAGCTACACATTAAAACACAGGGATACACAGCTACACACTCACAAATGTTAAAACATTTTAATATATATTTTGATCAACCTTTGTTCTGTGCCAACCTACACAGCTCTCTGTACCAACCACGTATCTGTCAGAGGGACATGCCAACCAGCAATGCCATCCTTGCATAACAACCCATTAGCTGCCATAGCTGACTGCAGCCTTCTCTGACAGCAATAGGATAAACACATAATCAACACAACGAATAACAAACAAGCAGATGAATTAAAAAGAAAACGTAAATGTACAAAGAAATAAAGAAAGAACTTCTATGTGTTTAAGTGAATTTGGCTTGCAAAAGCATCCTGTGCAGAGTCGCGTCACTGCAGTGTCACATCCTAAGTGGTGGCATGTATATCTCTTTCTTGGCGGTCACTGCTTCAGTGCTGCACCTAATGAAGCCCGGTATCGGCAAAAACCTTTGAATATATCATATAGAGGTCTCTAGTTATCAAGCCGTCAACCACAAATATGCTGGAATTCCGCAGCGTATTTGTGGCAAGGCTGATTCGCCATAGTTATCAAGCCCTACAGACCGGCAAAAGTAGAATCTAGTGACGTAACATACGATCCGCCGGACTCAGTTCGACACAGATCGATGGTTACATCACTCCAGATGTTCCGAATGCAAGTTCGGCACAATCTGACTACTTTTGGAAGTTATTAAAGAACAACCAGGTACGCTCGCCACTATTCCGGCCCAGCGTACCTGGTGTTCAATCCTAACACCCTAATATTTACCCCGAGTCTAAACACCCCTAATCTGTCCCACCTACACCGCCGCCACCTACTTTATACTTATTAACCCCTAAACCACCACTCACGGACCACGCCGCAACTAAATAAAATGTTTAACCACTAAACCGCCGCTCCTGGACCCAGCCGCAACTATAATAAATTTATTAACCCCTAAACCGTCACTTCCGGACACCACCGCCACTTTAATAAATTTATAAACCCCTAAACCGCCGCTCCCGGACCCCGCCACCACCTACATTATACCTACTAACCCCTAATCTTCCGCCCCTTATACCGCCGCCACCTACATAAAGTTATTAACCCCTATCCTGCCGATCCTGGACCCCGCCACAAATAAATTAATTGTTTAACCTCTAAACCGCCGCACCCGGAGCCCGCCGCCACCTACATTACATTTATTAACCCCTATCCTGCCCCCCCTACACCGCCGCCACCTACAGTACATTCATTAACCCCTAATCTACCCCCCCTACACCGCCGCTATCGCTGACACCTGCATTATATTATTAACCCCTAATCTGCCGCTCCGTACACCGCCGCAACCTACATTATACCTATGTACCCCTAATCTGCTGCCCCTAACATCGCTGACACCTATATTATATTTATTAACCCCTTATCTGCCACCCCCAACGTCGCCGCTACCTACCTACACTTATTAACCCCTAATCTGCTGACCGGACCTCGCCGCGACTATAATAAATGTATTAACCCTTAAACCGCCGCACTCCTGCCTCGCAAACCCTATAATAAATAGTATTAACCCCTAATCTACCCCCCCCAACGTCGCCGCTACCTTACCTACACTTATTAACCCCTAATCTGCCGACCGGACCTCGCCGCTACTCTAATAAATGTATTAACCCTTAAAGCTAAGTCTAACTCTAACCCTAACACCCCCCTAAATTAAATATAATTTTAATCTAACGAAATAAATTAATATAATATTAACTAAAGTCTTCCTATTTAAAGCTAAATACTTACCTGTAAAATAAACCCTAATATAGCTACAATATAACGAATAATTATATTGTAGCTATTTTAGAATTTATATTTATTTTACAGGCAACTTTATATTTATTTTAACTAGGTACAATAGCTATTAAATAGTTATTTACTATTTAATAGCTACCTAGTTAAAATAATTACAAAATTACCTGTAAAAAAAATCCTAACGTAAGTTACAATTAAACCTAACACTACACTATCAATAAATAAATTAAATCAATTAACTACAAGTACCTACAATTACCTAAAATTAAATAAACTAAACTAACTTACAAAAAACAAACAAACACTAAATTACAAAAAATTAAGATTTTAAGCTAATTACACCTACTCTAAGCCCCCTAATAAAATAACAAAGCCCCCCAAAATAAAAAAATTCCCTACCCTAATCTAAATTTAAAAAGTTAACAGCTCTATTACCTTACCAGCCCTTAAAGGGGCTTTTTGTGGGGTATGCCCCAAAGAAATCAGCTCTTTTGCCTGTAAAAAAAACACAATACCACCCCCCAAAATTACAACCCACCACCCACATACCCCTACTCTAACCCAAACCCCCCTTAAATAAACCTAACACTACCCCCTGAAGATCTCCCTACCTTGAGCCGTGTTCACCCAGCCAGGCACCGATGGACCAAAAGAGGGCATCTGGAGCGGCAGAAGTCTTCATCCTATCTGGGCAGAAGAGGACATCTGGACCGGTAGACATCTTCATCCAAACGGCATCTTCAATCTTCATCCATCCGGAGCGGAGCAGAGCCTTCTTCTTCCAGCCAACGCGGATCCATCTTTCTTCCACGGCGCCTACTCACCGAATGAAGGTTCCTTTAAATGACGTCATCCAAGATGGCGTCCCTCGAATTCCGATTGGCTGATCGGATTCTATCATCCAATTGGAATTAAGGTAGGAAAAATCTGATTGGCTGATTGAATCAGCCAATCAGATTCAAGTTCAATCGGATTGGCTGATCCAATCAGCCAATCAGATTGAGCTTGCATTCTATTGGCTGATCGGAACAGCCAATAGAATGCAAGCTCAATCTGATTGGCTGATTGGATCAGCCAATCCGATTGAACTTGAATCAGATTGGCTGATTCAATCAGCCAATCAGATTTTTCCTACCTTAATTCCAATTGGCGGATAGAATCCTATCAGCCAATCGGAATTCGAGGGACGCCATCTTGGATGACGTCATTTTGCCCCGCAAAAAGCCCTTTTAAGGGCTGGTAAGGTAATAGAGCTGTTAACTTTTTTAATTTAGATTAGGGTAGGGAATTTTTTTATTTTGGGGAGGCTTTGTTATTTTATTAGGGGGCTTAGAGTAGGTGTAATTAGCTTAAAATTCTTGTAATCTTTTTTTATTTTTTGTAATTTAGTGTTTGTTTTTTTGTAATTTAGTTTAGTTTATTTAATTGTAGGTAATTGTAGGTACTTGTAGATAATTGATTTAATTTATTTATTGATAGTGTAGTGTTAGGTTTAATTGTAACTTAGGTTAGGATTTCTTTTACAGGTAATTTTGTAATTATTTTAACTAGGTAGCTATTAAATAGTAAATAACTATTTAATAGCTATTGTACCTAGTTAAAATAAATACAAAGTTGCCTGTAAAATAAATATAAATTCTAAAATAGCTACAATATAATTATTCGTTATATTGTAGCTATATTAGGGTTTATTTTACAGGTAAGTATTTAGCTTTAAATAGGAAGACTTTAGTTGATAATATTTAATTTACTTCGTTAGATTAAAATTATATTTAACTTAGGGGGGTGTTAGGGTTAGGGTTAGACTTAGCTTTAGGGATTAATACATTTATTATAGTAGCGGCGAGGTCCGGTTGGCAGATTAGGGGTTAATACTTGAAGTTAGGTGGCGGCGATGTTAGGGAGGGCAGATTAGGGGTTAATACTATTTATTATAGGGTTTGCGAGGCGGGAGTGCAGCGGTTTAGGGGTTAATACATTTATTAGAGTGGCGGCGAGGTCCGGTCGGCAGATTAGGGGTTAATAAGTGTAGGTAGGTAGCAGCGACATTGGGGGGCAGATTAGGGGTTAATAAATATTATGTAGGTGTCGGCGATGTTAGGGGCAGCATATTAGGGGTTCATAGGGATAATGTAGGTGGCGGCGATGTGCGGTCAGCAGATTAGGGGTTAAAAAAATATATTACAGTGGCCGCGATGTGGGGGGGCCTTGGTTTAGGGGTACATAGGTAGTTTATGGGTGTTAGTGTACTTTAGAGCACAGTAGTTAAGAGCTTTATAAACCGGCGTTAGCCCATAAAGCTCTTAACTACTGACTTTTTCCTGCGGATGGAGTCTTGTTGGTAGAGGCTCTACCGCTCACTTCAGCCAAGACTCTAAATACCAGCGTTAGGAAGATCCCATTGAAAAGATAGGATATGCAACTGGCGTAATGGGATCTTCGGTATGGAAAAGTCGTGGCTTGGAAGTGAGCGTTAGACCCTTTCCTGGCTGACTCTAAATACCAGCAGGCGGTAAAAAGCAGCGTTAGGAGCCCTTAACGCTGCTTTTGACGGCTAACACCAAACTCTAAATCTAGGCGTAAGATAGCTACAATATAACTAATAATTACATTGTAGCTATCTTAGGGTTTATTTTTATTTTACAGGTAACTTTGTATTTATTTTAACTAGGTACAATAGTTACTAAATAGTTATTAACTATTTACTAACTACCTAGCTAAAATAAATACAAAACTACCTGTAAAATAAATCCTAACCTAAGTTACAATTGCACCTAACACTACACTATCATTAAATAAATTAAATTAATTAACTACAATTACCTAACATTAAATAAAATTAACTAAAAATAACTAAAGTACAAAAAAACTCTAAATTACAGAAAATAAAAAAATTGCAAGATGTTTAAACTAATTACACCTAATCTAAGCCCCCTAATAAAATAAAAAAGCCCCCCAAAATAATAAAATTCCCTAGCCTAAACTAAATTACAAATAGCCCTTAAAAGGGCCTTTTGCGGGGCATTGCCCCAAAGTAATCAGCTCTTTTACCTGTAAAAAAAAGAAATACAACCCCCCCCAACATTAAAACCCACCACCCACACACCCAACCCTACTCTAAAACACTACCCCCTTGAAGATCACCCTACCTTGAGACGTCTTCACCTAGCCGGGCACAAGTCTTCATCCGATCCGGCCAGAAATCTTCCTCGAATCCGGGCAGAAGAGGTCCTCCAAGCGGCAGAAGTCTTTATCCAAGCGGCATCTTCTATCTTCAATCAACCAGAGCGGAGCGGGTCCATCTTCAATCCAGCCGACGCGGAGCCATCCTCTTCAAACGCCGTCCTAAAACTGAATCACTGAATAAAGGTTCCTTTAAATGACGTCATCCAAGATGGTGTCCCTTGAATTCTGATTGGCTGATAGGATTCTATCAGCCAATCGGAATTAAGGTAGGAAAAATCCGATTGGGTGATGTAATCGGATATTTCCTACCTTAATTCCGATTGGCTGGTAGAATCATATCAGCCAATCGGAATTCAAGGGACGCCATCTTGGATGACGTCATTTAAAGGAACCTTCATTCAGTGTTAGGACGGCATTTGAAGAGGATGGCTCCGCATCAGCTGAATTGAAGATGGACCCGCTCCGGTTGATTAAAGATAGAAGATGCTGCTTGGATAAAGACTTCTGCTGCTTGGAGGACCTCTTCTGCCTGGATTTGAGGAAGATTTCTGGCCGGATCGGATGAAGACTTGTGCCCAGCTGGGTGAAGACGTCTCAAGGGAGGGTGATCTTCAAGGGGGCAGTGTTAGTTTTTTTTAAGGGGGGTTTGGGTGGGTTTTAGAGTAGGGTTGGGTGTGTGGGTGGTGGGTTTTAATGTTGGGGGGTTGTATTTCTTTCTTTACAGGTAAAAAAGCTGATTACTTTGGGGCAATGCCCCACAAAAGGCCCTTTTAAGGGCTATTTGTAATTTAGTTTAGGGTAGGGAATTTTATTATTTTGGGGGGCTTTTTTATTTTATTAGGGGGCTTAGATTAGGTGTAATTAGTTTAAACTTCTTGTAAAAAAATTTATTTTCTGTAATTTAGAGTTTTGTTTTTTTTGTACTTTAGTTATTTTTATTTAATGTTAGGTAATTGTAGTTAATTAATTAAATGTATTTAATGATAGTGTAGTGTTAGGTGTAATTGTAACTTAGGTTAGGATTTATTTTACAGGTAATTTTGTATTTATTTTAGCTAGGTAGCTATTAAATAGTTAATAACTATTTAATAGCTATTGTACCTAGTTAAAATAAATACAAAGTTGCCTGTAAAATAAAAATAAACCCTAAAATAGCTACAATATAACTAATAGTTATATTGTAGCTATCTTAGGGTTTATTTTATAGGTAAGTATTTAGTTTTAAATAAGATTAATTTATTTAATTATAGGAATATTTATTTAGATTAATTTAAATAATATTTAAGTTAGGGGGGTGTTAGGGTTAGGGTTAGACTTAGGTTTAGGGGTTAATTCATTAAATATAGTGGCGGCGGTGTAGGGGGTAGATTAGGGGTTAATCAATGTACTGTAGGTGGCGGCGGTGTAGGGGGAGCAGGATAGGGGGTTAAAGGGACAGTCTAGGCCAAAATAAACTTTCATGATTCAAATAGAGCATGCAATTTTAAACAATTTTCCAATTTACTTTTATCACCAATTTTGCTTTGTTCTCTTGGTATTCTTAGTTGAAAGCTTAACCTAGGAGGTTCATATGCTAATTTCTTAGACCTTGAAGCCCACCTCTTTCAGATTGCATTTTAACAGTTTTTCACCACTAGAGGGTGTTAGTTCACGTATTTCATATAGATAACACTGTGCTTGTGCACGAGAAGTTATCTGGGAGCAGGCACTGATTGGCTAGACTGTAAGTCTGTCAAAAGAACTGAAAAAAGGGGCAGTTTGCAGAGGCTTAGATACAAGATAATCACAGAGGTTAAAAGTATATTATTATAAATGTGTTAGTTATGCAAAACTGGGAAATGGGTAATAAAGGGATTATCTATCTTTTAAAACAATAAAAATTCTGGTGTAGACTGTCCCTTTAATAAATGTAATGTAGGTGGTGGCGGGCTCCGGGTGCGGCGGTTTAGGGGTTAAACAATTAATTTATTTGCGGCGGGGGCAGGGATCGGCAGGATAGGGTTTAATAACTTTATGTAGGTGGCGGTGGTATAGGGGGCTGAAGATTGGGGTCAATAGGTATAATGTAGGTGGCGGCGGGGTCCGGGAGCGGCGGTTTAGGGTTAATATATTTATTATAGTGGCGGCGGGGTCCGGGAGCGGCAGTTTAGGGGTTAATATATTTATTATAGTTGCAGCGGGGTCCAGGACCGGCGGTTTAGGGGGTAAAACAGTATAGTATAGTGTGGGTGCTTAGTGACAAGCTAGCAAGAAAGCTGCGAATAAGCCGATGAGCAGAGAGATCGATGACTGTTAGTTAACAACAGTCCGCTGCTCATCGCACCGTACTTGGTGCGCAGCTTTTTGACAGCTTTCTTGATAAATTTTGCGAACGTATTCAGGTCCGCGGCGGCGATGTTAGGCAAGCTTAGGCGAGCGTATTGGGGCCGGCGAATGCAGGTAAGTAGGTTGATAACTAGAGGCCATAGACTTCAAAGTTTTTTTCTAATACCTGGTTTCATTAGGTGCAGCAGTAAAGCGGCAGCCATCAAGAAAGAGAGATACGGGGGGCGGAGCCAACTGCCGTACGAGAGAGACGTCTTATAACAGAGCTCTCTATCAGTAAGCTAATTTAGGCATTCATTAAACAATTTAATTCCCTAATTTGGCAGTTAATTAGTTAAAACATATATCCTAAACTACCCTAACTGGATATTTGATTAGTCCTGAGACCCAGATAAGCGATCTGTGAGGTGCAGCAGGAGCTAATACAGCAGCGGCAATACCGCCATTCAAGGAGCAGAGACACTTGAGCTGCTTTAGGACTTGGGAAGTCTACCGGCCTTCTAGGCTGCTTACCCACCTACAACTCTACTTTACAGCACAGCCAACACTGCTGCCCGGAGGGTCGGGGCTCCGCTCCGGTGCAGCAGAGCGACACAGCAGTCTGTAGTGGAAGCGAGTGAGAGCCGAATACAGCCATTTCATCACCTGACACCAGACCCGGTGGCCATACCGGTAAAGCCTCGGTAGCCGACCCTGATCCAATCTACCTCCTGTTGGCGGCTGCTATCTAGAGACTCCCGGACCCGCTCCCACAGACTACATTTCTCCAGCACTGATCTGGCGCGAACGGGCGCCATTTTGCGGCCTGGATCAGAGGAGCACCATCTTACCGCCGCTGAGGGGAGAAAAAAAAAACAGAGGTTAAAAGAAATCAATCAAGCCACACCAGAACAGCATAAGAGGACTCAGGTAAGGGCACTTACATTATACTAGCCCTAGATCCTGAGCAAACACAACCGGCAAGGTTACTAAACCTAAAGTTATACCCCACATCTTAATGAAAACATTGCTCACAATCAGAGATCGTTTCTCAGGCTATTTAGATATACTGAATGCCTGATAGAGGAGCTGAGTGACATTGTCAGACTTCTATACAGATCCCCAGTTCCCATAATACCTGCCTTTGAACTTATTTGACTAGTACATGTTATACTGAATCTGTGACAAAGATCTGAGAACTTGAGATTTCCATACTGCCTTATGAACTGACAGGTGGGATTAACAGGAGGACCTGGGCTAGTGAGGGGGCTCAAGACTCCAAGCAATTACTATTTAACTAAGGCACACTGAATATTTACCTGCTGGAAAAATTGTACAAATACATAGCCTATTCTTCAATCCCTATAAATTCCCATACAGAGATAGAACCAAAGAAATAACAGAATCTACTGCAACTGGCTGCAAACATTACTTTTACTTCCCTGGGAATTCAAAATTTCTTATAGCCTATATCTGATAAAGATAATTAACCTTAGTCTCTAATAACTAATTTATAAGTGGAGAAACTTGGTGAATGCTTAACTTCAGTCTTAAAGAAAATACACCATTTGTGGGATATATGTCATAACAGCTCTTGACTTACTGCTATCTGTGGTGCACTCTCCTCTTCCCTTTCCTACTGTCTCTTGTGGCAGTGGGTCATACCCTAAGGCCCCTTTCCCGTGATGACCCTGTGAGGGTAGCTGCCCTGAGGAGTTGTGTACCTAAGAAGAAGCAGGGGTGAAGAAAAGGAGAGGAAAGGAAAGAAGAAAATAAGAGAAAAGAGAGGGAGAGGAAAAGGAGAAGAGGGAGAGAGAAGATAGGGAGAGGAAGTGGAAAGGAAGATAGGAGAGGAGATTGATCCCCTTGCCTCCCTGAAAAGTCTTATAAAAATCACTGGTCTACGCCTGGAATTCAGAGTAATAACAATGTCTCACTCTAGCAGAAAAAAAAACATTAATAAGCACAACTTAGGCCCAAAAAGAACTGTAGCTGACCACTTTCACAGCAAATTTCTATCAGAAAGAGACCTATCAGATGATGATTCCAGAGATTCCCCGTCTGGACAAGGAGAAGAGGTAATACTCACTACTGGAAAAAAATCTACCTACATCACAGAAGATTCCTCACTCAAGGATCTAATGAACTCTCTTTCTGCTAAAATGGACTCCCACCATACCTCATTGAAGCAGGAAATAAGAACTTCGGTGGCAGACCTTAAAAGAGAAATTTCTTCATTAGGAGATAGAACCGACAACCTGGAACACAAACATGAGGATTTGGCGACAGACCATTCTAATCTCCTTGCTTATTCACAATCTCTGGCGGAAATGATATCTGACCTAGAGATAAAACTAGCGGACCTTGAGGATAGGTCCAGGCGCAACAATGTGCGCCTTAGAGGCATTTCTGAAAGCGTCTTAAATGCTGACCTAAGTAAATATCTGGAAGATCTATTTACAGCTTTGCTAAACACTCCGCTAGACCAAGATGCAAAAATTGACAGAGCCCACAGAGCAATCAGACCAAGGAACTCTAACCAGGCACAGCCCAGAGACATAATAGTAAGATTTCATCATTATACTTTTAAGGAAAAAATTCTTAGAGCAGCCTTCATCAATAAGGACCTTCCAGATCCCTATAAGGAAATTCAGTTCTTCCCTGATTTATCTTCTCATACACTTTCAAGGAGAAGATCTTTTCAACCAATTACTCAATGCCTTCGTAAACACTCCATTAAATACAGATGGGGTTTCCCAGTGCGGGTTATATTTCAGCATGATGGACTCACTTATAATTTGTCTAACTTAACCCAGGGAATGGAGATCCTCAACAAACTTAACCTCTTACAAAACTCACAAGCCCAGGGCCTCGCTCGGCAAGAACCCAACCCAACGCTAAAAGATACATCTACTAACAACACTCCAACCCTGGAATCCTCCTCTTTACGGATGGCTGCATCGGAGTGGAGTCCCAAACCCAGAAGATCCTCACCTGCCTCTAAGAGACGAAACACCACCCAACAGGACATATAAAATCTGTGGTCAGGTCAATCATACCTTGATACTACAGGACATAAACCAGTACTTGGTTTATACCTCGTCACCTTCCTAAAACAAAGAGAGGCATTAAGCATCATCTTATCTTCCAACATTCCATCCATATAGAAATGCTTTTGGAAAACACAACACCTGTGTATTTCATATAATAATTAAGCAAAACTTCTCCCAGCAGCTTTTGGCCCTGATTCACCCTTATCTTACAGACTTATTTCGCAATATTAGTGGACAATTCCTATTCCTGATGAACTCAAAATATTTGCAGACATTTCATATGTATTGTTATAAAGCCTTATTATGTAATAATCTTTTTTCCTTCCCTACAGGCCTATCCTTCAGCTTTGTTATTAAGAATATATCTCATGTGTTTTAATAATCTAAGGCTGTCTATATTGCACAAGACCGTATATTTGCTATAACTAACCTGAATAAGATATCTTCAACCAATGCCAATACAGGAGAGTCTTATGTTCTCCCTAGACTTCCTACATACAAAATTTTGATTCTTACTAAGGTTTTTCTTCCTTATAAGATTAATCCTAAATCTAGTTATAGATAGTACATATTAAATTACGAATCGGAAAGCCTGACTTTAAAACATCACAATAGGCACTAATAATATTTAAGATAGATATAAGGTTTTATTCTAATAGTGGCCCCTTAACGCTAAGTTATACTCCATGGAACTTATGGGATGTATAACTCTGTATAGCCCCTCCAATACTCTCCACCGCCTAGCAAGATGGAGTATATGTTTAGAAGCTTTAATTAATGTTTGACTATATTACCTAGAAACACCTTCTCATATATAGCTTTTTATACGTATACCCTACTTAGATAATTTAGGTTAATAGAATTTAGCTGATGAGAATAGATTATCATTAATAAAAACTCTCATTGTATTATAGGCACTAACTCCAGATTCTTACGCAATTTTGTTCTATATTCAGACACTGAAGGGACTCTCCTGATATTTAGGTCCAATATATACTATACAGCTAATGTTTTATTTATCTTACAGATATTCGAATGTTTTTGCAATGCATTCCAATGTGCCCTCTTACTGTCTTAAAGTATATACTGATAACATATTCTGTATTATATTCTAGATCTTCATGTGACAAGGTATGAAATATGGTTTTCTAAGGTTTTACTCTGTCTGGTTAAGTTTGATCCGGAATTGACCCGGATGCAAGTTTTTCTTTGTTTTTTTGTTTTTTTTTTGTTGTTCTTTGTTATTTAAGATATAGTATATAGTTTAATTGCCTACTAATCATATAGATCGGTTGCCCCGCCCCCCCCCCCTATGTGAGGTGGTAACCATTATTTTAGTGCAGTGACATGGAGCTTGAGTATCTCTATACTTAAGCATCACTATACTTCAACCCTTTATTTATAGCGGTGCTTACCCGCTGAATATCCCCCTATACCCCCCAAAACAAAAAAAGTGGAAAAAGGAAAAAGGGAAAGATAAAAAGAGAAAAACAACGAGCTAGTTATTTACTTCTAACTCCCGGTACACCCAGAATTTAACTGAATTTATATCCAGTCCCCATTTGGGCCTAGTCGGTTAATTTACTCAAACCCCATCCGCCTCCTTTCTCGCAAAGAAAATCTGGCGATTATCCCATACGCATGAATAAATAATAGCTTAGTCAATCACCCCTCTTATACCGCCTTATCCTTCCCCTCCCACACCTATCCCTCCCTTCTCCGTGTTTTTTTTTTTTTTTTTTTTTTTTTTTTTTCTCTTACAGTATGGAAATTAAACTTCTCACTCACAATGTCCAAGGACTCAATTCTCCGACCAAGAGAAGCCTCCTACTTACCAATATTAGAAAACTTAAAGCTAATGTCATCTTTCTCCAGGAGACCCACTGGCTCAGAAACCCAGGTATCCCCTTTTCTTTTAAAAACTTTTCAACCAAATTTGAGGCCTCCTTCTCCACTAAATCCAGAGGAGTGGCCATCCTCCTTAAAGATAATCTTCTAGTAGAGGAGATATACACTGAAATAGACCCTGAAGCTCGATATATTATTTTAATATGTAACATAAATGAAAGAAAGTACACTCTTGCGAATCTATATGCCCCAAATACTAGACAAATACCTTTCTTAAAACATGCCCTTAAGCTTATTAATATACTTAAGCAGGGAATCCTAATTATTGGAGGAGACTTCAATCTTGTATTAGACCCTCTCAGAGACAAAAGGGGAACTGCAAGATTAGTCCCAGATCGTTCCGCCAGCTCTCTCTCGGCAGCATTTAGAAATCTTATGGCGCAATACAGCCTATGCGATGTATGGAGAGCTATGCATGCCTTGGACAATGACTTCACCTTTTACTCTAGTGCCCATAAGATGTTCTCTAGAATTGATTTTATCTTTGTTGAGCCACACACTCTGACTGAAATTCACTCCTCCAGAATAGAAGTTGTTACATGGTCAGATCATGACCCCTTGGTAGTATCTTTTTCCACTCCTCAACCGACAACCTCTAAAAAATGGAGATATGAGGAATGGCTGATTTCAAATCCTCTTGCTAAACAGGAAACTGTAAATAGCTTACAAGAGTTCATTCAGCTTAATGATAATGAACAAACAGACATACAATATGTGTGGGCCTCCCTCAAGGCCTTTCTTAGAGGGGTTCTAATTAACAGAGCTGCTATAGTTAAGAAAAGTCAGGGTAAATCGCTTGCTGAATTGACTTGCGAATTCAGACGGCAAACCTCCATCCTAAAGGCAAACCCATCAGTACAAGGTGCTAAGAAACTTGAGCTGTTGAAAAAAGACCTCAACATACTTGAGCTCACCAAGATACAAAAATCTCTCTTTAGGCTTAAGCAAACCTATTATTACCATAGTAACAAAGCCAACACCTTACTAGCTTCTAAACTTAGACTAAGACAAGCACAAAGAACCATACCTTCAATTACAATGGAAGGCAAAATAGTAACATCCCCAAAAGACATTGGAGAGACGTTTCGTGCCTTCTATACTAAATTATATAGTCTGACTGGTGAGCCTTCTATGGAAGTTCATTCCAGTGATGAAATCAAAGCTCTCTTGAATACCTTACATCTACCTGTATTAAATGAAGAGGCGGTAGCTATGCTAAGCACACCGATCTCATTGACAGAATTAAAATCAGCAATAGCTCAACTCAAGAGAAATAAAGCCCCAGGTCCAGATGGGTTCACGGGTCACTTCTACAAAACTTTTAATGAAACTCTTGAACCAATTCTACTGCGTACCTTTAATTCTTTTATGAACTCTGGAATGTGTCTAAATGAATTCTTAGAGGCTGATATCATTACAGTCTTAAAACCGGGAAAGGACTCTGGTCTGTGTCAGAACTATAGACCAATCTCTCTGATAAACTCAGATACAAAGCTATACTCCAAAATCCTCGCTAACAGATTAGCTAAAGTCATTTGTAATATAGTCCATCCAGACCAAGTGGGCTTTATCCCTAATCGAGAAGGCCCAGACAACACCCGAAGATTGTTTAATATCCTCTATGAAGCTAAGAAGCGTAAGGTCCCCCTTCTGGCCCTGTCACTAGACGCTGAAAAGGCGTTTGACAGGGTCAGATGGGATTATCTATGGTGTACCTTGGAGGCCTTTGCAGTTCCCTCCCAATTTATTAAGGCGGTTAGGGTTTTATACTCAACCCCTACAGCAAAGATTAATGGTGTAGGTTTTCAGTCAGCCCCGTTTGATATCCGAAACGGGACCAGACAGGGATGCCCGCTCTCCCCTATGCTATTTGCATTGGCGATTGAGCCCTTGGCTCAGTTGATAAGAGCGAATCCAGATGTAGTAGGCATTGACTTTGGGAGTTCAGTACACAAGATCGCACTATTTGCTGATGATGTCACCCTACTTCTCACTTCTCCATCTACATCCTTACAGGCTGTTTTTAACTGCCTAGATATATTCTCTAAATGCAGTTTTTATAAATTGAACTACTCCAAAACAGAAGTGTTACACATCAACATCCCTGACTCAGAGTTGAAACTCTTACAAAGAAAATACGATTTCAGCTGGTCGGCTACTTCTGTAAAACATTTAGGCATTCACTTGAGCCCAGCTCCGGAAACTATGATCCAAAAAAATTACACAGATCGTATCCCGGAATTTAAAAAGTTACTAGAAAGCTGGGAATTCAGGGAATTCTCATGGACAGGGCGAATTGCTGCGGTCAAAATGTCGCTCATCCCTAAAATTACTTACCTTTTTAGGTGCATAACCCTGACTGTCCCGAGACCTATATTAAATAAGTTACAGAGCCTAATTTCCAATTATGTTTGGAAGGGAGGCAGACCCAGAATTGCTACTGCGACAATTCAGCAACCTATTGACAGAGGAGGATTGGCATACCCTAGCGTCTTACTATACCACGATGCTGCACGACTGGCCCATATCGTGGGTTGGAGCCTTAAAGGCGATAAACCTAGGTGGTACGAAGTGGAGGAGTCACTACTCCCTGGATCACTACTACTGCATGATCTCCCTTGGATACCGGTACACATACATAGATCTTTACAAATTTCGCACCCTCTTATTCTGAATACCCTAATGTACTGGGACTCCAAAAAAAATATAGAATCCGTTGCACCACATCCATCCCCCCTCTATAGAATAAGACATATTTTGATTTCTATGTCTGAAACACATTTAGGCCTGTGGCTGGAGGCTGCTAATGAGCCAGTAACAACCCTTTATGATAACGATCTCCTCTTGTCATTTGACGAGGTCAAGGCTAAGCTCTCCATACCTTCTTCCCTGAACTTTGAATTTATTAGACTGGCAAGTATCCTCAAGGCTTGGGGACTCTCAGGTCAACACATAAGATCTCCTACTAGATGGGAACAAAGGTGGAAACTAGGTAAATCACTCAAAGGTTCTCTCTCCTTTCACTATAATCTATTAGTTGCTCCCTTGGAGAAAACTAAGCATAGTCAATATAAAGCCTGGGAGAAAGAACTTAATGTTTGCACCGAGGTTGCATTATGGCTTAGAGAGATCGTTGTTGCGAGAAGAATCCTACATAGTGCAACGCTGTGGGAACTGTATTATAAGATTACCACTAGGTGGCACTTTGTACCGGTTACTCTGAACAAATACTATCAACAGGCCTCCCCACTGTGTTGGCGTAAATGTGGCTGCTTAGGAACTCAGGTTCATATTTGGTGGGATTGTCCTATAATCAAAAAGACCTGGAGATTTGCATTTGATATCCTTAAGTCACTAGGCATAATTCTTTGCCCAACCCCTGAAGTGGGTCTCCTACATCATGAATTTCCGACTTTGTCTGAAGCTGACAAACATCTTGCCCTATACGTCCTCATGGCTACCAAACTGGCTATAGCCAGAGATTGGAAGCAAACCTCCCCCCCCCTCACCCAAAAAAATAATAGACATAATTGACCATATTAGACAGATGGAGGAATTTGCATTTAGATACCTAAACAAACTAGAACTTTTTCATGTAATTTGGAGCAAATGGAGTACCTTGCAGAGCCCATAGAAGAGAAGGATCTCTATATTTATATGTAGATGGATATAAATATCTGTATATATTAATTTTTTTTTTTTTTTTTTTTTTTTTCTCTCCTTCTTCCCCTTCCCCCCTCCCATTACTCCCTTACCCCTCCTCCCCGCTACAAAACTCCTACAAATACCCACAACCTTAAGCTTTTAACGCTACTTAAGGCCAATACCAACTAAGTAACTAAAGCCACTTATTTTGACTCATTAAATCTATGTTGAGATAGATCTGACTTAGACCCATAGTGGGATAATGAGGAGATGATTATTACCACTGGGAAATGTTGTTTGACCAGAGTTTGTGATACAAGTTTATTAGTTGACTTTGTTTTTTTTTTCCTTTTCCTTAATCCACAGGATTATATCTTTTATAAATATAAAATGAAAAATGAGGAAATATTCCATATGGACACATTGTCTCGCTACTTTTCAAATATATCCTATCTTTACTATATTGTGCCAAATTTATTATAATGACTGTTAAAAGATATTGCAATAATTGTATGCTCTCACTGATTCTTGTTTTACAACAGTACAAACTGTGTAACTTTGACAATTGTGTTTTACCTTTTATGTTAAACTTATTTTGTTCCTCAATAAAAAAATATAATATAAAAAAAAGAAAGAGAGATACACACGACCGCTTAGGATGTGATACTGCAGTGATGTGGCTCCGCACTTGATGCTTCTGCCAGCCAGGAGGTTAACTAAACTAATTGCTGCACGCACATAAGAGCGGAGCCTCAGGATATGGTCACTGGTGACTGGTGTTTCTCAAATGGGAAGGTTCTCTTCTTGTTCCTCTGCAGGGCGGTCCCCGGCCCACCGGGCATTTGCCTGGTATGCCCGACGCTCAGTCCAAGCCTAACACAAATATTAATAAAAATGTTACATAAGGGTTAAAAGGCATATGGTATATGACAGGGTGTTTGAATGGAAAGGACTATATTATATACATATATGTCTAAATATTTGTGTGGGTGTAAATGTGTGTATACATGTGTATTTATAACTGTATATATGTATATACATACATATATACAAACACATATAAATACATATATACACATGTTTATACATATATACACATATATGTACACTATGGTGCCCTTTCCTTTGTATCTTTTGTTGAAAAGCAAACCTAGGTAGGCTCAAGAGCAGCAATGCTCTATTGTAAGCTAGCTGCTAATTGGTGGGTGCACACATATACTTTTTTTTATTTACGTACCTGATGTGTTCAGCTAGCTCTCAGTAGTGCATTGTTGTTTCTTTAACAAAGGGTACCAAGAGAATAAAGCAAATCACATAATAAGAGTAAGCTAGAAAGCTGTTTAAAATTATATGCTCTGTCATGAAAGAAAAATGTTGGGTTTCATGTCCATTTAAGAAAGTATATTCTGTATTTTACAATTAGATATGTGGCCTGGAATTATGTTTATTAAATGTTAATTTCTTAGAGCAAAACTAATATAGAGGTAGACATTTCAATCTTTCAACATTTGTAAGATTAAATCAGCTGATTCAGCCATCACAAAAAACATTATTCCAATCCCTTAACAAAACATTTGTGTTTAAAAAATATTAACCCACCAAATTAGTCACAGAATATGTGAATTTCTTGCACAGAACTGGATGTGTAAAATGATGTATGGAACAGGTTTTTTTCCAGGTTTTTCAGATACCTAAATGGGAGCAGAAGATAAATAACCAATGGAAAAGCATTCATCTCATTTTGGAGCCAGATTTATATATCTAACAAATGTTGAATAATTTTGAACATTGTTTAAAAAAATCATCATTACAAATTGTTACATTGTTTTGGGAGAGCAAAAGACTAAGCATAGTGATGCATGTGGTACTTTTGTGTAGCCTTATCCTCTACTACTTATTCATACATTTTTGATGTATAAAGTTTTAAAGATTTCCCAACTATTTTATTATTGTATGTTTTTATTATATTATTAATATTATTATTCTTTATTTATAAAGCGCCAACAGATTCCGCAGCGCTGCCCATGGGTACAAGGATAGAAGTACGACGGAGAAACAATACAATAAAAGACAAAATTTTACAGACAGATACATGGGGAATTGAGGGCCCTGTTCCCGTGGGAACTTACAATCTAGATGGGTAGGAGGATGGGAAACAGGAGATGGGGACTGCAAAGGCGGGAATGATATTAGTGGGGAGATGAGGGCAACTGTTGGGTTAGTGAAGTTCATTTGTTAATAAGTCGGGTGATAGGCTTCTCTGAACAAAAAGGTATTTAGGGAATGTTTAAAGCAGGAGAGGTTAGGGGAGAGTCTGACGGCTCGAGGAAGTGTGTTCCAGAGGGTTGGTGCCGCACGAGAGAAGTCCTGTAGTCTAGCATGAGAGGAGATGATGGTAGAGGACGCAAGGAGCAGGTCATTGTTGGAACTTTGGGGGCGGGCTGGAGTATATTTGCTGATGAGTGAGGACAGGTAGGGTGGGGCAGCATTGGTGAGGGCTTTGTAGGTCAGGTTCCAGTATTTTGAATTTAATTCTGCTGTGAATGGGGAGCCAGTGAAGGGACTCACAGAGAGGTGCAACAGAAACGAAGCGTCGAGAGAGGTGGATTAGCATGGCAGATGCATTTAGGATGGATTGAAGGGGAGAGAGGCGGGAGAGAGGGAGGCCAGTTAGCAAGTTATTGCAGTAGTCAAGTAGGGAAATTACCAGGGAGGGGATTAGCAGTTTAGTAGTTTCGTCACTCAGAAACCGGCGAAATTTGGAGATATTGCGTAGGTGGTTGTGGCAGGATGAAGAGAGCAGTTGGATGTTGGGAATGAAGGACAGATTTGAATCAAGTGTGACTCCGAAGCAGCGGACTTAGGGTGATGGGGAGATAGTGGTGCCGCCAACAGTGATGGAAAAATTAGAAACTGTAGTAGAGTTAGAGGGGGGGATTAAAAGTAGTTCGGTCTTGGCCATGTTTATTTTTAGGTGGTGAGAGGCTATCCAGGAGTAAATTCCAGATAAACAGTTGCTGATGTGAGAATTGACAGAAGGAGAGAGTGCAGGGGTGGAAAGGTAGATCTGGGTGTCATCAGCATAGAGGTGGTAATTGAAGCCATAGCTGTTGATAAGTTTACCCAGTGAAGAAGTTTAAATAGAGAAGAGTAGAGGACCCAGGACAGAGCCTTGAGGTACTCCAACAGACAGAGGCAATGGAGAGGAGGAGCCACCAGCAAAAGAGATGGAGAAGGATCTGTTAGAGAGATAAGAGTGAATCCAGGAGAGGACAGTGTCACAGAGCCCAAGAGAGCTGAGAGTCCGTAGTAAAAGGGGATGGTCACCAGTGTCAAAGGCAGCAGAGAGGTCAAGTAAGATGAGTATAGAGTAGTGGCCTTTGTTTTTAGCAGAAAGGAGATCGTTAGTAACCTTGGTAAGTGCAGTCTCAGTTGAGTGTTGGGGACGGAAGCCAGATTGCAGGGGGTCAAGCAGTGACTTGGAGGACAGGAAGTGGGTTAGGCGATCGAAAACTAGTTTGTCACGGATTTTTGAAGCTAGCAGGAGCAGTGATATGGGGCGGTAGTTTGCAGGAGAGTTAGGGTCAAAGGAGGGTTTTTGAGGATGGGGTGACCTTTGCATGTTTGAAGGAGGCAGGGAATGAGCCGGTAGAAAGGGATAAGTTGAATATGTGGGTAAGAGCCGAATGAGCGTGGGAGACAGAGAAGGTATTAGATGCAAAGGAATAGGGTCAGGTGGGCAGGTAGTGAGGTGTGAGGAAGACAATAGGGAAGCAACTTCACTCTCAGTGGTTGGGAGGAGGATGCAGAGAGTGGCAGAGGGGGTGACTGGGAGTGAAGTTGGGAGATTGCAGGCTTGTGTTGGGATGTTTCTTCGGATGGTAAGTGTTTGATTGAGAAAATAGTCAGCAAGATCAAAGTAGTAGTAGAAAGTAGTCAGCCAGGTCTTGAGCACTGAACGCAGATGAGGGGGGTGGTGCAGGTGGGTAGAGAAGAGAGTTGAAAGTGGAGGAGTCTTTTAGGGTTTGAGGAGTAAGTGGATATAAGAGAAGTAGGTTTGCTTAGCTAAGTGAAGGGCAGAGGCGTAAGAGTAAAGGATTCATTTATAGTGCATGAAATCAGGTTCAGAGCGGGATTTTCTCCAGGCACGTTCAGCAGTGCAGGAGCATTTTTGTAGGTGGCGTGTTTTTTGGGAGTGCCAGGGCTGGAGCTGACGACGTGGGGCTTTGCGAAGTTGGGGAGGAGCGAGGGTGTCAAGTGCAGAGGAGAGAGTATTGTTGTAGTGGGTTATGGCAAGGTCAGGGCAGGATATTGTGGAAGTGTGGGGGAGGCATATTTGAAGGTTGGAGAGTTGGGGAGGGTCAACAGTGTGCAGATTTCTACAGGTGCGGGGGAGAGGGGGGGAAGTAGGTTTAGCCTGTATATTAAGATTAAAGGTGAGCAGATGGTGGTCTGAGATGGGAAATTGGCGACAGTCAACATCTGGGAGAGAGCAGAGATATGAGAATACCAGATCAATAGAGTGTCCGTCGCGGTGGGTAGGGAATAGGGTGGATTGTAATAGGCTGAAGTGAGAGAAGTTTAAAGGCAGCAGGGGTAGATGGGTTGTCAATGGGGATGTTGAAGTCCCCCATAATTAGAGTAGGTGTATTTGTAGAGAGAAAGTAAGGAAGCCAGGCAGCAAAGTTGCTGAGGAATTGGGAGGTTGGTCCAGGGGTCTGAGAGAGAAGGGGGAGAACAGGCGAATGCAGTGGACTTCAAAAGAAGAAAAGGAGAGAGATGGAAATTGAGATAGGTACTGATAGGAGCAGGAGGGGGAGAGTAAGATGCCAACGCCGCCACTGTGTCTCTCAACTGGCCTAGGTGTGTGGCTAAAGTGAAGACCACCATGTGTGAGAGCAGCAATGGAAACAGTGTCAGAGGAAGATAGCCAGGTTTCAGTAATTGCTAAAAGGTTGAAAGCATTGGAAACAAACAGGTCATGAACGGTTGTAAGTTTGTTACAGACAGAGCGAGCATTCCAGAGGGCACAAGAAAAGGGAGGGTATATGCGCTGTGGGTTAATAGAGATGAGATTGTTGGTATTGCGTGACCTAGGGTTTTTGCAGTGGGAGACAGAGCAAGAGTGTAAAAGTGTGGTGATTGTTGCAGGGCCAGGGTTAGGAGAGACATCACCAGCAGCAAGCAGAAGTAGCAGTGAGAGTGACAGAAGGTGAGAGTGAGATTTGTAGGAGCGTGTATGACTAGACACAGGAGATTTAGACGGGGAAGTGTTTCTAAGGAATATGATGAGATATGGATAGTGTGGGGGTTGTTATAGGGACATGCAGTGAGTTTTAGGAGAAGGGCAGACAGAGAGAGCAGAAAATACATAGAGAGCATTGTGTAGGTGTATAGTTAATAAGTTTACCTGTTAGTTGGACTGTAGTTTCCACCTCCAGTTTCTAACTCCAGTGAGTAAATCTTCCACTTTTAACAGAGCCACTTAGAATCAGAGAGCCAATGCTCAGATGAGCCTTGGGGCCTTCTATATGTAGGTGTGAGAGTAATAAACTGATTCAGGGCAGCTGTTACAAGCAGTCTATCTAGCCAGAAGTTACACACTGGCAAATTAGAGGGGGGAGCAGGATGCATTAGTTATGCAGAGTTGATTACAGGTAGACAACATGGAGACAGAGGAAATGCATACCAGAGATATTTAGCAGGAATTAAAGGGATGTTTTAAGAGGAGCCAGGAGACACAAGCAGGGACACATACCTATAGAGAGATGATATGAAGTAGGATTAGAAGCAGTGTGGATGTAGATCCAGTGAGTAACTCTGCCACTTTTAACAGAGCCACTTAGAATCAGAGAGCCAGGGCTCAGATGAGCCTTAAGGCCTTCTATATGTAGGTGTGAGAGAAATGAACTGATTCAGGGCAGCTGTTACAAGCAGTCTATCTAGCCAGGAGTTACACACTTGGACATTAGAGGGGGGGGGGGCAGGTTTCATTAGTTATGCAGAGTTGATTACAGGTAGACAACATGGAGACAGAGGAAATGCATACCAGAGATATTTAGCAGGAATTAAAGGGATATTTTAAGAGGAGCCAGGAGACACAAGCAGGGACACATACCTATAGAGAGATGATATGAAGTAGGATTAGAAGCAGTGTGGATGTAAATCCAGTGAGTAACTCTGCCACTTTTAACAGAGCCACTTAGAGTACATAAATTCAGTACACAGAGGGCAAGTTTTAGCTATGTCCAATCTTACAGATATGTTAAAATAGCCCCTGGCAACTTGTTTATAAGAATTTATAAGCCATGAAAATTCATGTGATGCAAGTGACTGCTGTGAAACATAAGTAATCATCTTTGTGGAAATGGCATTGGCTACTTTGCAATTATATTTAAAACAGATATGTTAAGCATAAAGCCATTTCTTTCATTATGGTGAGAGTCCACAATCCATCACACATGGAATTAAAGTCCAGTCCTACAGAAGGAGCCAAAAGACTCCACACAACAAAGATTTAATACCTCCCACTTTCCATGATTCCTTAGCTATACATATGGCCAAGAGGAAGGAGAAATAAGAAAGTAGGAAAGGAAAAGCAGGGTAAAATAAATGCAAACTGGTAATGCCGCCAGCTGTTATGCAAAAAACAAGAATGGGTCTCATGGACTCTCATCATCATGAAATAAATTAATTTTTAGGTAAACATAAATTTTGTTTCCTTTCATAAGATGGTGATAGTCCACTAGCCATCACATGTGGGATCCTATATCCAAGCTGTGAAGTGCACGAGACCACCAATAAATAGGGAGGGAAAAAAGCTATGGCAGGTAGATGAGGCCTGCAGAACTTTCATACCAAAAGCAGCCTCAGAAGAGGCAAAAGTGTCATTATAGTAGAATTCCCAAGGAAATGGGAGTAACCTAGCACTGGCCTTTAAATAATCTTTTGGAACATGAGACAGGAAGAATTTTCCTTGAGGAGGGTGAGACCAACAGCCTATGCAGACCCCTAGGAAATTATGTTCAGTATCCAACGAACTTGGACAGAATTTTCTCCTAGCCTCCTGAAAAAAGTTCAGTCTCCCCTCCCCCACACACCAGAAGTGAGTCTGGGTTGGGGCCACACGTTCATGCTCATTTGGAGGAAGGGACAGGTTTTTTTTTCTCCATTTAGACTTAAAGCCAGAGGAACAAGGCTTCCACATGGACTTGAAGGTGTCTTACTTCATCTTGGAAAGACAATAGGAATGAAATCATCTAGCAAACTTATCCCTGCCCTTAGCTTTGTTGTCTTGTAAAGGAAAGCTCCTTGACCTCCAGTGACTGTAGCAATTAAGTATGGGTTCAAACAAGATCATTGCCTGAAATAAAAGGGAAAGAAGCCTGCCTTTAAATATTATATAAACAGACCATGACTTCTGCCATAAGGTTCTTCTAGCCAGAACAGTCATAGCAGCACTCTTTGCATTAATGCAAGTTATTTCAACAGCTGCATCTCAAGTGAGACTGTTAAGCAGTGGCGGCTGGTGACTTTTGAAGATGGTGGGGAGCTAGCCCCACCCATTAGTTGGCTCCACCAATTTGAGTGTGTGTGTGTGTGTTTGTGTGTATGTATATATACACTACTCGGCCACTTTATTAGGTACACCTTGCTAATACCGGGTTGGACCCACTTTTGCCTTCAGAACTGCCTTAATTCTTCATGGCATAGATTCAACAAGGTATTGGAAACATTCCTCAGACATTTTGGTCCATATTGACATGATAGCATCACGCAGTTGCTGCAGATTTGTCGGCTGCACATCCATGATGCAAATCTCCCGTTCCACCACATAACAAAGGTGCTCTATTGGATTGAGATCTGGTGATTGTGGAGGCCATTGGAGTACAGTTAACTCATTGGCATGTTCAAGGAACCAGTTTGAGATAATTTGAGCTTTGTGACATGGTGCATTATCCTGCTGGAGGTAGCTATCAGAAGATGGGTACACTGTAGTCATAAAGGGATGGACATGGTCTGCAACAATATTTAGGTAGGCTGTGGCATTTAAATGATGCTCAATTGGTACTAAGGGGGCCAAAGTTTGCCAAGAAAATATCCCCCACACAACCACCAGCCTGAAGCGTCGATATAAGGCAGGATGGATCCATGCTTTCATGTTGTTTATGCCAAATTCTGACCCTACCATCTGAATGTCACAGCTGAAATTGAGACTCATCAGACCAGGCAATGTTTTTCCAATCTTCTATTGTCCAATTTTGGTAAGCCTGTTCGAATTGTAGCCTCAGTTTCCTGTTCTTAGCTGACAGAAGTGGCTTCTGGTGTGGTCTTCTGCTGCTGTAGCCTATCTGCTTCAAGGTTCGACGTGTTGTGCATTTAGAGATGGTATTCTGCATATCTTGGTTGTAGCAAGTGGTTATTTGAGTTACTGTTGTCTTTCTATCATCTCAAACCTGAGGTCTCCTCTGACCTCTGACATCAACAAGGCAGTTTCATCCACATAACTGCCGTTCACTGGATATTTTCTCTTTTTCAAACCATTCTCTGTAAACCCTAGAGATGGTTGTGCGCAAAAATTTCAGTAGATCAGCAGTTTTTGAAATACTCAGACCAGCCCGTCTGGCACCAACAACCATGCCATGTTCAAAGTCACTTAAAGCCCCTTTCGTCCCCATTCTGATGCTTGGTTTGAACTTCAGCAAGTCGTCTTCACCATGTCTAGATGCCTACATGCATTGAGTTGCTGCCATGTTATTGGCTGATTAGCAATTTGTGTTACCAAGCAATTGAACAGGTGTACCTAATAAAGTGGCTGATGAGTGTTTATATATATATATATATATATACAGTATCTCACAAAAGTGAGTACACCCCTCACATTTTTGTAAATATTCATGTGACAACACTGAAGAAATGACACTTTGTTACAATGTCAAGTAGTGAGTGTACAGCCTGTATAACAGTGTCAATTTGTCAACACACAGCCATTTATGTCTAAACTGTTGGCAACAAAAGTGAGTACACCCCGAAGTGGAAATGTCCAAATTGTGCCTAATTAGCCATTTTCTCTTACCCTGTGTCATGTGACGTGTTAGTGTTACAAGGTCTCATGTGTGAATGGGGAGCAGGTGTGTTAAATTTGGTGTTATCGCTCTCATACTCTCTCATACTGGTCACTGGAAATTCAACATGGCACTTCATGGCAAAGAACTCTGAGAATCTGAAAAAAAAAAAATGTTGCTCTACATAAAGATGGCCTAGGATATAAGAAAATTGCCAAGACCCTGAAACTGAGCTGTAGCACAGTGGGCAAGACCATACAGCAGTTTCATAGGACAGGTTCCACTCAGAACAGGCCTCGCCATGGTCGACCAAAGAAGTTGAGTGCCCATGCTCAGCATCATATCCAGAGGTTGTCTTTGGGAAATAGACGTATGAGTGCTGCCAGCATTGCTGCAGAGGTTGAAGGGGTGGGGGGTCAGCCTGTCAGTGCTCAGACCATGTGCCGCACACTGCATCAAATTGGTCTGCATGGCTGTTGTCCCAGATGGAAGCCTCTTCTAAAGATGATGCACAAGAAGTGTGTCTTACCTACAGTCAAGCATGGTGGTGGGAGTGTCATGGTCTGGGCTTGCATGAGTGCTGCCGGCACTGGGGCGCTACAGTTCATTGAGGGAAACATGAATGCCAATATGTACTGTGACATACTGAAGCAGAGCATGATCCCCTCCCTTTGGAGACTGGGCCGCAGGGCAGTATTCCAACATGATAAAGACCCCAAACACACCTCCAAGACAACCACTGCCTTGCTAAAGAAGCTGAGGGTAAAGGTGATGGACTGGCCAAGCATGTCTCCAGACCTAAACACTACTGAGCATCTGTGGGGCATCCTCAAATGGAAGGTGGGGGAGCGCAAGGACTCTAACATCCACCAGCTCCGTGATGTCGTCATGGAGGAGTGGAAGAGGATTCCAGTGGCAACCTGTGAAGCTCTGGTGAACTCCATGACCAAGAGAGTTAAGGCAGTGCTGGAAAATAATGGTGTCCACATAAAATATTGACATTTTGTGTCCACACAAAATATTGACATTTTGGGCCCAATTTGGACATTTCCACTTAGGGGTGTACTCATTTTTGTTGCCAACGGATTAGACATTAATAGCTGTGTGTTGAGTTATTTTGAGGGGACAGCATATTTACACTATTATAGAGGCTGTACACTCACTACTTTACATTGTAGCAAAGTGTCATTTCTTCAGTGTTGTCACATGAAAAGATATAATAAAATATTTACAAAAATGTGAGGGGTGTACTGACTTTTGTGAGATACTGTATATATGTGTGTGTGTGTGTGTGTTTTATTTGTGTAAGGTGTTTGTGTGTACCTTAAACACATCAATGAGTATGATTAGGAAGCTGTATCACTGTCACATTTTTACACACAAATATTACCTTACATTTAAATTTGCTCATAACCTGTAGAAGCAAATGGATCAAATAAACAGTGAAACCATGTAAGCTGCAGAGAGGCAAGTATCTAAAATTAGATAGCAACACAGAAATACAGTATAACAGGCACAGAAAGGGTTAACACCCTAGGGGAACTCACATATATTGGCTATTGGGGATATCAGACCTCACATCAGTTTTAGAACCCCTTTCAATCGATGTGTAGATCAGCACTTCAAGTTTCACCATCATCTTTGCTGGAGGCAAAAAATTACTAAGGAATCATGGGAAAGTGGGAGGGATTAAAGCTTTGTTGTGTGGAGTGGTTTGCCTGCTCCTAGTTTTATCCCACATGTGATGGCTCGTGGACCATCTTATGAAAAAAAAAATGTTTTTTTACTTTTCTCACCAAATGCTGGAGAGTTGCTGCATCCTCTGTATTCACCTCCAGTGGAAGTTTGCTAATGATCAGTTTTAGTACAGAATATATGAGACACAATGTTTCATACATTCAACAGATGGTACCTAGTATGACATGTTATAATGCAAATCAAGCCATAGTCTTTAACTAATTATTAAAATATTGGTCTAAAATCTGCATAACAAATTGTCAAAATGTGATTCTGAGTTATAGTTTTATCCTCCGTTTACAGTGCTCATAATGCAACAAATACAAGAACTCTTACTCTAGCTGAACCCCAGTGATTCTGATGAGACTGATCCGTCTGTTACATTTACCCTGCTTTCTATATATGTGACTAGGCAAATTCTAGATTATCCCGTTTTGGGGAAACAAACCTAAAAAAAACATTTATCATACTATTCTTTCATTTGAAATCGTAATTCTAAGATCAATCAAATGGAGGTTGTATTATGGCAGAATGACACTCAATAAAACTCAACAAATAAATTCACTTGAACGGTTTTAAAGGGACATTAAACACTAAAGAAAGGCTGGAATGATGCATTCAAAAAAGATTAGTCTTGTAGATGTATTTTTTTAAAGTTTCATTAGCTGTTTAAATATTGACAAAAATGGTAAAGTTTTAGTGTCAATAAAACAATGGGAGCTGCCATGTTGAAACTTAGGTTACTTTCTCTGCTGTTGCCAATTAGGGTCAGTTATAAATAGGTCACTAGAGTGTTCAGCCAATGGCTGTGTGGGATAGGAACTGAAGAGATCACAAATTCAGAATTGAACTACAGGAAAAGGGGACAAAATAAATAATGAAAGCATATTGCAAAAAAAATTTTATATATACATTTTATAATTTTATATTACCATCTCAAAGTATTTAGACTTTGTTGTGTCCTTTTTTCTATGACTCAATAGCATTATACCTTTACATGTAGATAGATAGAATGTATATATACAGTATAAGCTCCTCATTATTTCCCCTTTGTTATTTATTATCTTGGGATTCAGAGCTAACCCAGTGTATATAGTAAATTAAGTTTAACCATACCTTGTCTGTTAGAGGAAGAGTTTACCTGCTGATCCTTATCAGTTCAATATCCTTATGTTGATTGTGGTGATATTTTCTGTGATGCTGATGTTCATTGTTGACAGTAACAAAAATAAGAGAACCATATGTCTTTGTAAGCACATAACTTTATTGACATACAAAAAGTAAATATCACAGTTTTTGGACCACATAAATGGAAATTTGCACTGTGGAAAAACACCAATAAGGATAGACCTGCTGTTGGGTCAACAGAAGTCTGGTTCATTACTTATGGTGAATGGTGCTTCATAGACATGAATCATATGTTTCCCAAGGCTTCTAAACTAGATAAAATGTTACACCCAAAGTAGAATAAATCAGAACTAACCTGGTTTATATTTAAATATTATCATATATTTTATCTATTTTACTTGATTTCCTAAATGTACTTGTACTATAATTGTTTTTAGTTTTCTATTATATGTTATGACTTCACAAATCCCTGGAGGTCCTCAGGAGTCCTCTGTACATTTTTCTTCTGACTCTACTGCAATTCCTCTTCTTGCTTCACAAGACTGTTGAGTGTTTTCCTTTATTCAGAATAGGGGGCGATAGTAAGCGCTGAATAGCTTAAAAGGCTGGAAACTAAATTCTGGCGAATAATTTATTCCATATACATTCAAATTAAAATCACAGATAAAATGTTAAAACACAATGTTCATATATAAATACAGTACAATTCTGTTCATGGATCCATGAAATATTCCAGGAGTTTTGTACCTGGCTACTTTAGTTATACAAAACCTTGAATGTAGCTATCTTCAAAGTTCTTATGTGTGTTTAGGATAGATTAATAAGTCGGTTACCTGACTTTGGCGTTCTAGATATGGTTCTATTGTCAGTGGATGAAAAAAATGTGTGGACTGTGGTTCAGATCAGACCAATGTGATGTGTAACAATAAACAATATATCAACTTTCAAATAAACATTAAAATCTCAGCACATGATGGTGTAAAAACATTAGTTCAAACTTCAATATAAAATTAAAAAAATAATGCAATAATCAAAGGCGTGTGAGATCCGTTACCGGACCAAGTGGAGGAGGGGCTGTGAAAGAACGTGACGTTGATGCAAAAAGTAGGTGTTTAACCCCAGAGAAATGTGAATCCACACTAGCGCTAGTGGAAAAAAAAAAAAATATATAAAAAATATATATAAAAATAAAGAAATATAGAAAAATATATATATAGTTCAATGTAGATCAATCTTGAACAGATGAAAAAATGTGAGACAGATGAAAATAATGTGAATCTTCAAAAATAAATGAATAATCCCCTTGAAAAATAAAACAAAATTATCCGCAATCCAAAAGTGTAAAATTACGTAAAACAAATATAAATTTTGATGGGCAAAAGTCTAAATTGGCTGAGATTCTATATAGGTGCTCCTAAACACAGAGCCGCTTCAGCACCCTAGGTTCCAGATCCGGAGGTCGTAGTTACCAACTGGTAAGTGATATTGTTAGTGTCTATGATGGAAGTCCATATAATATATATAGAAATGTTGTTCATAAAGTCAATATCACAAAAATGTAAAAATATAAAATGATGAAAAGCCTGAAAGAGAAAAAAAGAAACAATAGTGCAACACTGTATATAAGGGACAATAGTGGTATAAGAATCAAGCTCACCAGTATGTCTGTCAACGCGTTTTGGCCACGATTTGGCCTTTCTCAAGACTATACTGAATTTGTGTGGACTGGGAGCTTATAAAGCCTAGATGTGGGATTGTTTGTGGGCGGTTTTGGCGCCAAATTTTGAGAGGGTAATCCCCTTCCTGTTTGCCTCAAAGCATCTCTGGGAAATTTTGAGAGGGTAATTCCCTTCCTGTTTGCCTCAAAGCATCTCTGGGAAATGTACAAATATTATCTTAGTCTGATTTTCATCATAGTTTTCTATCTTCTTATATCAGTATTGGTTATATGATATAGTGCAAATTATCAAAAAAAAATTTATTTTAAAAATGTGTCCCGGATCTATAACATACGTAATGCCGTTAGGGCTCTAAGTTAACCTTCTACCGTATTATGAAGTATAAATCTTTCTCTAGTATGTTACATCTTACAGTGTATTCCTTTCTTTGGAATAAGGAGTGTGGGGGCTAGTATTTGGATTTCGATCGCTTAGTTTGTTTTTATTGAGAGAAAATTGATATTTCAGAACCGGATGTGACGGCTCCCGTGTTGTTGTCTGGTGTATGTAATTCTATCATGGGCTTCCGGTTTGTTGTTCTATTACTGCTACTACTATGTGTAGCTGACGGATGTTATACATTCTGACTAAATCTACTTGTTTGTGTGAGGGGATATAGTGGCTGATACTTGGATTTCGATAACATAGTTCATTATTGTGAAAAAAGGGGGTTTCAGAACCGCATATGACGGCTCCCATGGTGCTATCTTGTATATGTAGTCTAATGTGGATTTCCGGTTTTACCCATTGCTCCATTAATGTTACTGCTGTGTGCTGCTCACAAATGTTGTAAATAATGAGTGAATCTACTCTCCTGTGTGAGCTTTCTCTCCTATGTAAACCTCAAAAATATTTAAAATATTTAAAACATTTAAAATATTTAAAAATATTTGTTTATTTATATATTTAGTTTCTCAGTTTTTATTCAGTAATTATATAATTGGGTATCTTCTTATGTTTGTATGTTAACTCGTGAGATAGTCTCTCTGATAATTAGGATGTACCCATGTGGTTCCTCAGCTATGTGTGAGCTCATTGTCAACTCAGTTACATTAATGTCACTAGTTTGGAGTTATGAGGATAGTGTTTTTAGAATAAATATCTATGTGGTTGTGTCTGAATCTAGGATACGCCAGTTTGGGTCTCTGTATACAACATTAGTCTAATGGTAGTTTTGGCAGCTACGTTTATAGTGGATAAAGTCCCTATTGGCTTTATTGAGATGTACCTTAGTTTTTTCTTTATATGACATACCTGATTGTTACATTACTTAATAGTCGTGGTGTGTGTGATAAGTCCGATCTTGACACCACTTAGCGATCGTGATATGTATCCGGGTATAGTCCCAACCTTAAGTGTGTGTGTTAGCTTCTATCATTTGTTCTTAACAGAGGGCTGATACTGTGCTCAGCATAGATGATTCTGATATTCGGAATAATTCTTTTGAGTATATTTGAACTGTATGACTGGGACGTGTTTGTGAAAACTTATGTGGACCTATACGTACATAAGTAAATAAATGGGTCTTCATGTTCATATCGACTCTAAAAGGTTTCCATCTATGGGGAATAATTTGGATATATTCTCTAAATGTATCGTCATGATTGGGTTTTTTTTATTTTAGTTTAGTTTATTTTTTGTTATTTCATAATCCTATTTTCCGGATTATGAGCTATATGTATGGATCTGTTATCAATCGTGTAGTCAGAGGCCCACTGGCTTTCGCTACTAAATCTCTAGATGGAAAGGCTATCTGGCTTTTGGTTCTTGGTAACTGATCTAGGGGATACTCTTATTATAGAAGATGGACCTACTGCCTAAATTAATGGCAGTTAGTTTTATGATTCTCTTCTTTTGTAGAAGGGAACTCTCTGTTGTTTGGATCTGCCTGAGGATCTTGGCTAGTGCAGAGTAAGAAGATGAGCAAGGTCTTCCTTGTGATTTAGACCTTTGGGAAAAAGGCAATCCAGCATAAATATCCATTTGGATTCATTATATAAAAGTTTCTGCTCATGGTTCCCTCCCCGCCAGTTTCTTCTGACTTTCTGTATTCCAAAGAAACTAAAATCCTTCATATTCCCCTTGTGGATGGTAGCAAAATGTTTGTATAGTGGGGTATCTACTTTTCCCTTTTCTATACAGAGGATATGCTCCCTCATCCTGTCCTTAAGGGCTCTTGATGTTTGCCCTATGTATTGGAGACCACAGGAGCAAGAGATTAGATATATGACGTTCTTGTCGCTGCATCTGATCAGGTCTCTGATCTTATATTTCTCATTTCTGTGATGTGAAGAAAACGTCTCAGTTTTTTGCCCATTTTTACATGCCTTACAGCTCGGGCATGGGAAGAATCCTCTGATGTTTTTGCCACGATGGTCAGTGGTAGAGTTGGTGTTCCCTTTCCTTGGGATACTAGGTGCTATCATACATTTTAGATTTGTTTTCCTTTATTCCTCACAGTCAGTTGCAATAATTTAGTCAGAAGTTTATAATATATGTGTTAATGTCTTTTGTGTAAGTATTTTCTGTAACACGATTATGGTCTCAATTAGCCTGAGAGTCATTAAAGGGACATTAAACCCACATTTTTTCTTTCATGATTTAGAAAGAGAATGCAATTTTAAACATCTTTCTAATTTACTTCTATTATCTAATTTGTTTTATTCTCTTGATATTCTTTGCTGAAAGGCATATCTAGATATGCTCAGTAGCTGCTGATTGGTTGCTGCACATAGAAGTCTTGTGTGATTGGCTCACCCATGTGCATTGCTTTTTCTTCAACTAAGGATATCTAAAAAATTAAGCAAAATAAATAATAGAAGTAAATTGTAATGTTGTTTAAATTTGTATTCTCTATCTGAATCATGAAAGAAAGATTTTGGGTTTAGTGGCCCTTTAAGGACAACAATGTTAGAATACTGGGATCACAATGTCTTACCTTTGGTATGTGTATGTAAATAGACCACATTGACAAACATCCAATAACAGTAGAGCCGCTGCTATAGACCATGTAATTCTTATATCTGTTAACCATAGTCACTGGGTCCTTAACATTTATTATTTTACTTATTAAGGGCTAACATATTCCAAGGCATAGCTTAAATACATCATGAAAACGAGACATGGTGGTGGTGGGGGGGTATTTATTTTATTTATGTTGGTGCTCTGGGCACTGGAAAATCAGCTATCCCTGAATAACACACCTTGACAATCTTAGCTCATTTTTACCCTGTAAATTTCTTACAACCAGAGGTTTGGGACCAATGGAGAGGTCATCCACTTCCACTAGACATAATAACTGATTTGTAATAAAGTTAATTAACATTAAAGGGACATGAAAGCCAATTTTTTTCTTTCGTGATTTAGAAAGAGAATGTCATTTTAAACAACTTTCTAATTTACTTCTATTATCTAATTTGCTTCATTCTCTTGATATCACTTGCTGAAAAGCATATCTAGATATGCTCAGTAGCTGCTGATTGGTTGCTGCACCTTGAGGCCTTGTGTGATTGGCTCACACATGGGCATTGCTATTTCTTCAACAAAGGATATCTAAAGAATTGAGCAAATTAGATAATAGAAGTAAATTGGAAAGTTGTTAAAAATTGCATGCCCTATCTGAATCATGAAAGTTCAATTTTGACTAGACTGTCCCTTTAAGTAAAACAATAATGTGGAGATGGCGTAATGCCATAGAACTGCCCCTCAAAATTTACCTTCCCATAAATTGTGTTGCCCTAGAAACATGCCTAGTTGGTTAAACACAAAATATGTCCCTAAGAGAAGCAGTTGAATGCCCTATTGTACTAGGATTTTTCTGATAATTTGCTTGTGCATTACGTTCATCTTAACAAGTGCTCATAAATTAGTTTTTTTGTGGCATGTTCTATCCCATCTTTTAAGATCTTACTTGTGGTATAGGTGAAGAGAGTTCTACACACTTCTGACTCCTTTGGTGACGGAAATATGTTCAGTAAATTCACTTTATTTACAAGAGTCTACATAGAAAAAGTATGGTCTAGCAAGTCTATTGCTTGTGTCACTTTCACAAATTCTGATTTGTGTGCCTTATTTTACCAACAAAACTTGTTAAAGAGATATGAAATCCAAATATGTTTTTTATAATTCAGAGCATGCAATTTTAAACAACGTTCCAATTTACTACTATTAGCTAATTTACTTTGTTATCTTGCTATCCTTTGTTGAAAAGAATACCTAGGTAGGCTCAGGAAAAGCAAAGCACTATTGGAAGCTAACTAATGATTAGTGGCTGCACATATATACTACCTCTTGTCATTGGCTTACCAATATGCTTAGCTAGCTCCCAGCAGTGCATTGCTGCACCTTCAACAAAGGATGCCAAGAAAACAAAGCAAATTAGGTAATAGAAGTAAATTGGAAAGTCTTTTAAAATGGTAAGCTCTATCTGAATCATGAAATAAAAAAATGGATTCATGTCACTTTAATAGTAACAATAGAATACACGTGTGTAAGCGTTGCATTTCAAAATGGATTCTAAGCCTTTAAAACAGTCCTTTTTTTCTGCACTGATATAAACAATCACTCTATATTATGTTGCTTGGTTAGGCAAACAGCATTGCACCTACAATGGTATATATAGTCAAGTCTGTGTTAATAAACTAAACTTCCAAAGCTAAAATATTGGGAAGTAATGGCTCAATACAGAAAAAAAATTCCATGGATTTAATTTTGAGTTTTAAATCCACTTTATGGGCTCCATGTACGAAGCAGCGTAAGCTGCTCCGGAGCCTTTGCGGGGCAGCTCGCTCGCTCTCGGTGATTGACAGCCCCTTCAGTCGCGTGATTGGTCGCGCGACTGAAGGGGCGGGCATTACACACTCCGCTGAGTGTGTAATGATACATACGGGCAAGCGGTTCAATAGATCCGCTGCCCGTGTGTAGCGGAGGCGGGCGGACAGCTTCGCGAGTTAAGAAGCTGTCCGCCCGCCTCTTAGTACATGGAGCCCTAAGTATAGAATATATTCAGTAATTAGGCAATTAGTTAAATTGGCTATTTTAATACATATATAGTATTTCAATAAACTAACATTCATTTTTGGAACCCTTCTGTTGCCTGGTATTCCAAATGGAATTAAAACATTAAAGTAAATACGTCCCTTAGTAACTGATAACTCAGCTCATCATAATACTTATGGAAATAATTAAGAACATAGAAAGAGGTAAATGAATTATTTTCAACACAACTTGTAAATGCCATGGAATCTGTACATTTGCATTGCTTAATGCAGCTTAGAATATTTTAGCAATGTCAGAGTTAATAAAAACACACAGTTAATATGATATATAAAGAAATGAGATTTAAATTGTAAAGCTGTATTCACAAAAGTATGGATTGTGTGTATTTGATTCATTTGTATTTAACTCTTGAGCTCAGCACTACAAATGAATATTTGTTTGTAGATAGAGAACACTGATTATAGTTTAAAAAGTTCTTCTTTAAATTGAATTTTTATGCAGAACTTGGTACCAATGTCATTGTAGTTTCTGCTTACAGTTTTGTTTCATAAAATTGGACCCACAGGTGTCATTTCATAAAATGGAACCCATGGGTCAGTTTTCCAGTTGCCCAACACATTTTAGATGTCACCCCATCTTTCTTCAAAGACTTGCTTATGCTTTGCAGGAGCAGCATTATCTATGTACGACACTTTAGAATACTTATCCATTCCAGTTTATTTAAAGAGCTTATGCTGTTTAATACAGCACTTTTGCTATGTATTTATAGGATAGTACTTGTTAAACTTTACATAAATATTTGTTTTCTTTGTGATACATGTTCTCTCTAATTTCAAGAAGTTTTGAAAAATAAAATAAAATATGCATAACATATCATAACATTATGATCTCTATAATTGAGCATAGATAAATGAGCAAATAATATCAAGAAAAATAAGACAGGCTTTGGCAATTAGTATTTTTTTCTGTTTTTGTCTGTCATTCCTGCTTTCTCTTTGATTCTTTCTTTTTGTGAATTGTAAATTATTTTTAAAAAATGAGAGCAGCCCCAGTGTTAAATTTTAATTTGTGCACCAAGTTAAAAAGTAATGTGTGAGTGGACCTGGTCACATCCTACAAAACATAAGGTTAAAATCATTTCACTAATTGAAGGAAAATATCAAAAATATTTAAATCTTCTGAAAATTATATATTTATAATAAAAGGTTGCTACAGTTAAAAATACATTGTGCCAACATGTTGCTGCTAGTAATTGTAAATAAATATTAGTTTATGCACAAAAACTGTGCCATCATCAGCATTGCTGGATACACTATACTAGTTATTATTGCAATGACCACAAAAATTACTGTCACAGGTTATTAACAATCAACAAGATTACAAGTTTTGCGGTATGGTGTGGTATGCCTATACTGCTGAAAAATTGGCCATTGCACGTGGAATTGCAGGTCTCCCATATTACAAGTTGCTGCGGTTTAGCTATATTAGCCTGTAACACAACGACCCATTCCAAACTCAAAAAATGACGTGTGAGTGCGGGATTTCCATACTGCTGTATTACAGGTTGTGCGGTCCATCTAAAATGCTTGCGTTATAGCCTATACCACCCTGATCCATACCGCGATCTGAGACCAGTAGTTATGGATTTTGCAAAACAAAAATGTTTCACAAAACTCATAACTAAAATGTTACAAAGTACACTAACACCCATAAACTACCTATTAACCCCTAAACCGCCACCCTGCCGCATCTCAAATACTATATTAAACTTATTAACCCCAAATCCACCGCCAACACTATATATAGCTATTAACCCCTAAACCGCCGCCCCACACTTTGATACTACTAAAATAAAACTATTAACCCCTTAGCTGCCCCCCCACATCACAACTACTAACCTAAACCTATTAACCCTTAAACCACCAGCCCCCCCACATTGCAAAACACTAAATTAAACTATTAACCCCTAAACCTAAAACCCCCCTAACTATAAATTACAATATAACTATCTTAAAATAAATAAAAACTTACCTGTGAAATAAAAAAACTAAGATTAAACTAAAAATTAACCTAACATAAATATTTTAATAAAATAAACTACAATAAAAAAAAACTAAACTTACAAGATTAAAAAAACTTAGATAGATAGATAGATGATAGATAGATAGATAGATAGATAGATAGATAGATAGATAGATAGATAGATAGATAGATAGATAGATAGATAGATAGATAGATAGATGATAAATAGATAGACAGACAGACAGACAGACAGACAGACAGACAGACAGACAGACAGACAGATAGATAGATAGATAGATAGATAGATAGATAGATAGATAGATAGATAGATAGATAGATGATAGATAGACAGATAGATAGATAGATAGATAGATAGATAGATAGATAGATAGATAGATAGATAGCAGATAGGATGATAGATAGATAGATAGATAGATAGATAGATAGATAACAGATAGGATGATAGATAGATAAATAGATGATAAATAGACAGATAGATAGATAGATAGATAGATAGATAGATAGATAGATAGATAACAGATAGGATGATAAATAGATAGATGATAGATAATAGATAGATGATAGATGGATGATAGATAGATAGATAGATAGATAGATAGATAGATAGATAGATGGATAGATAGAGAATAGGTAAATGACCTGATTGTTGATGCTGTTACTACATAAATAGTTCCCACAAAGAATTAATGGATAGTCCTTGGCATGAAGATGGACTGAATGATGCATTGATCTATTAGTCAGCGTACTGTTTTGTGTGGTGGTTCAGCACAGTTGTAAAAACACTAACAGTTTGTATAGCTCAGTGAACATATAATTGGGAGTCAAATCTCCCTCAGTTAGACAACTTGATAAACCACCTGACAGGAAAATAAACAGCAGAGGTGAAGAAAAAACATTGCTGGCCTGGGAGAGAATACTAACTGTCTGCCTGGTGTTCAACTGCAAAAATAAATAAATACAGTATATATATATAATGTATATCATATTGCTGAACTTTTTAAACTCAATTTTTAAAAATCCACATAGTAGTCAACATCGGTTTCATAGTTTACAGAAAAACATAAAAGAATAATGATACAATTCTATCATTTATTAGATCACTTTATTATTTAACAATTTTATCATTTTGAGGTTTTACCCCTAAAAACACATAGTTTAAGTTATATGCATAAAGGGGCTGCCATGCTATACCCAAACAGGACACAGACCCTGCCGCATCTCAAATACTATATTAAACTTATTAACCCCAAATCCACCGCCAACACTATATATAGCTATTAACCCCTAAACCGCCGCCCCACACTTTGATACTACTAAAATAAAACTATTAACCCCTTAGCTGCCCCCCCACATCACAACTACTAACCTAAACCTATTAACCCTTAAACCACCAGCCCCCCCACATTGCAAAACACTAAATTAAACTATTAACCCCTAAACCTAAAACCCCCCTAACTATAAATTACAATATAACTATCTTAAAATAAATAAAAACTTACCTGTGAAATAAAAAAACTAAGATTAAACTAAAAATTAACCTAACATAAATATTTTAATAAAATAAACTACAATAAAAAAAAACTAAACTTACAAGATTAAAAAAACTTAGATAGATAGATAGATAGATAGATAGATAGATAGATAGATAGATAGATAGATAGATAGATAGATAGATAGATAGATAGATGATAAATAGATAGACAGACAGACAGACAGACAGACAGACAGACAGACAGACAGACAGACAGACAGACAGACAGATAGATAGATAGATAGATAGATAGATAGATAGATAGATAGATAGATAGATAGATAGATAGATGATAGATAGACAGACAGATAGATAGATAGATAGATAGATAGATAGATAGATAGATAGATAGATAGATAGATAGATAGATAGCAGATAGGATGATAGATAGATAGATAGATAGATAACAGATAGGATGATAGATAGATAAATAGATGATAAATAGACAGATAGATAGATAGATAGATAGATAGATAGATAGATAGATAGATAGATAGATAGATAGATAGATAGATAGATAACAGATAGGATGATAAATAGATAGATGATAGATAATAGATAGATGATAGATGGATGATAGATAGATAGATAGATAGATAGATAGATAGATAGATAGATAGATAGATAGATGGATAGATAGAGAATAGGTAAATGACCTGATTGTTGATGCTGTTACTACATAAATAGTTCCCACAAAGAATTAATGGATAGTCCTTGGCATGAAGATGGACTGAATGATGCATTGATCTATTAGTCAGCGTACTGTTTTGTGTGGTGGTTCAGCACAGTTGTAAAAACACTAACAGTTTGTATAGCTCAGTGAACATATAATTGGGAGTCAAATCTCCCTCAGTTAGACAACTTGATAAACCACCTGACAGGAAAATAAACAGCAGAGGTGAAGAAAAAACATTGCTGGCCTGGGAGAGAATACTAACTGTCTGCCTGGTGTTCAACTGCAAAAATAAATAAATACAGTATATATATAATGTATATCATATTGCTGAACTTTTTAAACTCAATTTTTAAAAATCCACATAGTAGTCAACATCGGTTTCATAGTTTACAGAAAAACATAAAAGAATAATGATACAATTCTATCATTTATTAGATCACTTTATTATTTAACAATTTTATCATTTTGAGGTTTTACCCCTAAAAACACATAGTTTAAGTTATATGCATAAAGGGGCTGCCATGCTATACCCAAACAGGACACAGACAGTGATTGGCAGCAATGGAAATGCATAGCAGCTCCTGAGCACAATTTTAACTATGTGCTTAAAAGGACATAAAAGTGTAAAAAGAAAATGCTGTGTATTCTAGTATTGCATTATTGCTTGCATATAAATATGTGTTTACTTCATCAAAGAGGCTAAACACATAGCTAAAGTGAGCTACAGGGCAATAATACACTACTGGGACCTAGCTGAACACACTGATGAGCCAATAAATGTAGGCATATGTGAATAGTCACCAATTGCCAGCTAATCAATTGCTTCTGAGCTTATGTAAGTATCAAAGGATACCAAGAGAATGGAGTAACTTTCATAACAGAAGTAAATTGAAAAGTATATTAAAATAGTATGCCCTTTCTAAACTATAAACGTTTATTTTTTACTTTCTTGTCCCTTTAACCAACCTGCAGGGGTTAAATTCATAAGGGTCTATGATATAAAAGCCAACTGTCAGGCCAACGCTTTAGATGGAAACAGGTGAAGTCACTCAGACTAGGTTGTTTGAACTTATTCTAGAAGAAAGAAAAAACTGTTTTAAAAAATGAGCCAACGGTACCTGAGTTTTAAAAGCTGAGAGTGACCAATGTCCTAAGGGAATCTAACATAGTTGAATCTGGTTGGTTGTTTTAAAGTCTGCTTGTTTGTTTTTTAGCTAAATTTGCACCAAATCTCCACAGTGCAAAGTTGTAAAAAGAAGAATAGAAAAAAATAAAAAGAGATCTATATGTTTAATTTATAACCCATTACCCAGCCAGGCACAGAAATAGTTTAATGGGGCTTCCAGTATTGCTAAAACCAGTGTATTTTTGTTTTTACAAAGCTAATGTTAGGTATTTAGGTGTGTAGTAATCATTTACCAACTTGCTATTGACATTGCACTCAAAACTTCCCTGTCATGCATGTGAAAGGGCAACATTTATAGATGCTAAATATATATTTTGGCATAAATTTGTTTAAAGGCACAATGTACTTAGACTGAAAAGAGTTTATTCTTAAAAAAAAACGCAGCTGCAGGAACAACTTTATAAATTGACTGGGCTCTATCTCTCTCTCCCATCCCCCACTGTGGGGTTAATTTCTACTGTTGACTTTTGTTAACATAGCTTTTCTATTGAGGATACTATTGCATTCACAGTGTATGTGGTGCATTCAACAGTCAAAAACTGTTGTTTTAAATTAGAAAATAAACATAAATTAGCTATTTGCAAACAATGTAATATACTCCAACACATAAAATGAATAATTGGGAGATGATTTTACAGTACAATATTTCATTAAGATTTTGAAACCTAATAATAACAACATTTCAAGTAAAAAATAGAAACATATTTGAGTTTGATCTTTTTATATCTGACGTCCTATATTTGTATTTAAAGAGACAGTATATCATTCGTATTATTATTATAAATAATTTGTATAGTGCTGCACACTTCCACCATAGCTCTGGGTACAGATATAACGGTATACAATGACAAAGATTTGCAATAAGACACAAATACATAACAGCCTAAACAGAACTATTACAGGAGGAGTAACTTGCTCTGGAGAGCTCACAGTCTACAGATTTAGGGTACAGAGACATAAGGTTTGGGGTAGCTTACCACTGGATTGTAGTTGTAGCAGTGAGTCAAGGCAGTTTAGAATTGATTGTGGGTAGGATGAAAAACAGAGGAGAGATGTTATACCCCATAACTATACCAAGGCAAATGAATAGTACTCGATATGGAATCCCCAGTATGAAGAGACCATTTGTTATACTTCTAATAGTAAGTGGGTTATCTTTGTTTAATAACTGGCTTAAAATAACACAGTATATACAAGCCCACTCTAAATGATAATTTTACAGCTAAATAGCATTTAATGAATAATGTTATCTATTTTACCCAAATTCATAATCCATGTATATCACCACCGCTGTTAATAGACACCATAGCTAACAATGATAATTTGGTTAGAGCACAGTATTATTACACTATGACATTTCTTTACATTTGACAAACAACAATTTTCTCTAGGAAATCTGGGGGGTTCAAACAATTATGGCTGAGGGGTAAATATTCTAAATTGCTCATAAATCTTCATTCCAACACAAATCTCACACACTGTATATATTGCAAACGTTATTTGCTCCCAATATTTTGCATTATATATATATAAATATATATATATATATATATATATATATATATATATATATATATATATATATATATAACTCATTGTGTAAACTATTGACAAATATAGACAAGTAAGAAGAGCAAGTCTATATTTGTCAATAGTTTACACAATGAGTTATTTTCTCTACATGTTGTATTTAGTGGAGGATTTTAAACTCACGTTTCGCCTCCCCATAATTTCAATTGCTGTTATATATATATATATGACACCTAAAGATACCAAGAGTGCAGAAAACGATGAGATAACTTATTCTGAGTTTCTGAATTAAGGGTCCCTCGCAGGCTATATTTAAAGAGACATTTTTGTTCATTTTAAAAGTTTTGCCAATATTCAGAGCTTTATTAGAAGAAAGGGTCACTGAATATAGGGAAATGACCCGCATTTATCTTGCGAATGCTATCCTTGTGATAAGATTATAGGATTTATCAACAACTAAGCATACAGCTTTAAAAGATTGGGAAAAGGGTGAAGATATTTATTATGCTCTAAGCCAAACTGAAAGATAACAGAACATAGCGTCTCACTTCACATTCCTAACAAACATTTATAGGTGGCCTTGACCATGCTTGCCAGTCACTGATGACTGACACAATTAGCACCTTACTTTTATAGGATTTGTATATATAGTAAAATGCACTGTATGTATCGTGCATATATGAACAATCTGAACCTTGTAACACGCAAAAACATATGATTTCATTTTAGCCCATTTCAGTCCATTTGAACTTTTCTTTTTTACACCCTACCTGCCAGAGAAGAGGGAGAGAGAGACTGATGTTTTGGCAGCTAAATGGTTATGTGGTCTGACTTTGAAAACAGACTGATCAATATAGATGCAAATAATCATAGCAGCAACTGACCTATTTAACATACCCAATAGCTCTGTAATATTAAACGTATTCCCTTCACTTTTTTTAATTCAATTCAAGCATTTAAATCAGGTTAAAAATAACCATAAAATGTCATTTATAATGCACTTATTGGCACTGTTGTATGCACTGTCCCTATTTATACCTAGGTATTTTTATTTCAATACAAAACGATTGATTTAATTTTAACAGTGGAAATATAGAAATATATAGAAAGATAGATAGATATAATGAATATATATATATATATTGGTCTGAGGAAGGGGATATTTTGCCCCCAAATTTTTTTTTATTTTTTTTTTTCACTTCAAGAGGAAGCTTCTCTCAGGGCCGGATGAATCAATACAAATTCGGTTAGATAATTTCCCCTGACATTTGCCCAATGGCTAAAAGGAACCAATAGGCTTTAACATTTTGCCTGTAAAAAAATGATCCCTTAAGGAATGCAGCTAATCCTTTTAGAATTCTGTCAATTGCTTTTACATAAGAAATCTGATTTCTGCAAAATCAAAGATCAGAAGTCTATTAGGGAGAGATTTGTGATTTGCATGACCTTTAGTTAGATGAATTAATCCCTGTTAACCTACATTGAAAATATTGTCAAGCCCCTTTAATCACTATTCTCTTTGATTTCAGACTTGTTTAGAAGGGGGCTATGAAATTCTATAACTTATTTGTTACTTCTTTTCTGCAGACTTTGGAGAGCAACTTTATAGATGCAATGAGTCTGTAGCACAGGACAGAACAAACAGAAAATAAAACAATTCACCTTAAATAAACCTATTTCCTTATCGGTTCTGCTCTGTCACTGTTTACTCACTAAAACCCAATAGCTTGTTTAGCAAACGCCATCTGTTTTACTCTTTATACTCAAAAACACAGAAAAGCATTAGAAATGAAACAAAGTAAATGCACATTGTTTAAATATACTAATATGTAGTGAATTATATTAAATATCAGCATAAAGTAACATCTGACTATAAATAGCCCCAATGTTAACCTATTATGTGCTGGCTAATATTGTATAACCCAGAAGAATTGATTCATATAGAAGTTAAGGAATAGACAGGAAGCAATAATCTATTCTTGTGCAAATTGCTTAGAAGTAAATAAATGGTTTACAGCCTCTCGGCCATTGTGGGTTATGGCTCTTGGTAAACCAGGGCTGGTTGTGACAGGTTCAAAAGCTAAACGTGTTTGATGTGATTGTGATGGGTGTTGTAGGATAGGGGCAAGGATCATGTTTAGTGCTTGGTGTTATAAGTGTAAAGTGTGTGTGGCACAGAGCACCATAAAACTGTTTGTTTGTGATGCTTGTGGTGTGTTGTGTCACTTGGCAGGTGGGTTGGGCTGTACATTTAGATTTTATTGATTACAAAGGTTACTGGTGGGACACACCCTCTCTTACACACACTCCAAGCAATAAAACTGGTTTAATTTAAAAATAAAAATATATATTGATCAGTTTATTTATCTTAAGGGCAACAGGCAATATCGATTAACAAAGAAAAATGTGACGGTGCATAGATCAATTAAATGATAAATAATACATTTATATACAATTAGATTATAAATTAGATAGCAAGTTAACACACACACATATATATTGCTTTATTAATTAATTATTATTATTATTATTACTGGGTTTATATAATCAGTTATTTTTTTTAAATGCAATTGGCATATCCTAGAGGAAACTAATAAAGTATAATTGTGAAAATTAATTTCCATTGTAAAATGTAGTTGCTCGAGTAGTTTATGTTTAACCAATTTCCCTTTTCTTACAGTTCTCACAAGTGTTTAAACCGGGACACCAAATTACAAAGGAAAAAATATAAAGCACAAAAACAAACCTATATAAACTGCATATATATATATATATATATATATATATATATATATATATATATATAGATAGATAGATAGATAGATAGATAGATAGATAGATAGATAGAAACAGAAGTATATTGACTAGTGAGTAGCTACAACCTGCCTGTAAGTGTTGCACAATGTAGGATTTAAATACGTGGGTATTACAGGGCTGGGCGCAAACACAAACTATAAATCTGGGAGTTATTCACATAAATGGCGCTATATTGTCTTAATGTCTTTTTTTTCTTCTTCTTCTTTTTTTATTGATCTTTACTTTACAAGTAAAAAAAAGTTCATTATGTTATATACATAAAATATAAGCAACACATTGTGCTTGGAAATATTTATGTATCCCATTTACTGACTAGTTGTCCTCTATAGTTTGACAGTTAAAATGTGACATTTCTATGTTTTATTAAGCCCTAAGTGTTTCAGTTTTTCTTTAGGGCGTGGGTATTTTTAAAATTAGATATACAATATATTTATTAAAATATAAAAACACCTTGTTATTTGCTCATTTTCTCTTGTGGCGATTAGTTATGCAAGACAAGGGTGCAATTACCATTTACAAATATATGGAGACACTTTAGTTATTGGTATAAAATGAAGTCTCTATCTTTAGTAATTTAAGCTATACAAATTAATTATCATATTTTTAATACTGGTTTTTTTTGTTTGTTTTTTTGAGGGGGGTAGTAGGTGTATGATGGCTGCTATGCAGTCATACAACTTAAGATTTAACCCCTTGCTGTTTGCTATACTAGTATTATAGATTGTTTATAATATAGATAAAAAATAATAATAGGTGCACAATTGCAAAGATGTAAAATTGTCAAAAGTCTGTTTGCACCCTATAATAATATTATAATATTATAAGCCAAGCCTGGTTGTATAGGTAGAAAACACCTGTGACAGAGGGATGTGATTTATTCATTTTAATATTTTCTATATTTCTATAATTATACATTTATTTTAAAAATAAAGAGAGAGAAAAAGTAAGAAAGAAGAGAATAAAGAAGTGAAATACAAACTATGTGAAGTTCCAAAAATAAAGATGAAGGTCCATATGTACCGCATGCGATGTGTAAATAACAATTAGTTTATTTCTCACAATACAGTACAATTTAATGTAATTGTCATAGAGGAGTTCTCAAAATGAATGAACCATTAGACAACCAATATTGTCCAAATACACAAATATACTTGTAATTCTACCTTTAAATAGCTTCACGTATTGCAGACGTCTATATCCAAGATTAATCATGTATATACTGTACTGTAGACTGATCTGTTTAACCAGAAGTTGCAGAAATTATATATATACAAAAACCTATTTTATTATTCCAATTAATAATATTAGTCGCTGTGCTAAACGAAGATCAATTTGACGTATTAATAATTAAGTTGGAGTTTTCCGTTTATATAAACAATAAGTCAGTTCAGTGTTTTAGAACCTTATCAATAAATATAAATAGAAATATACAGTATATATATATATATATATATATATATAATGAATTTAAGACAAAATTACCCGTATTGTTTACACATTTCAATGACAAATAAATGTTCTACTATTAAGCAAATATTCAATTTAAATTCTTTATTATCCTTAACGTCAAATTCCTAAATGCACAGCAAAAATAAATTTGTAAACTTTGCCAAAAAATATATATTCGAATCGATGATGTTTCTTATATGTAACAATAATATCCAACATGGAAACACACTTATTGTTCGCTTGTTACTTTGCAGCTGAGCATAATAATGTCAAAAATAAAAATGCATTTTAGAGTAAATAGTGTTTCCTACCTAACGTATATATATATATATATATATATATATATATATATATATATATATATATATATATATATATATATATATATATATATATATATATATATATATATATATATATATATATATATATATATAGCCCAAAATAAGATATATAGATATACAGAGTGTATGTTGACGGGTAATGAATATTAAAAAAGAATCAAACCGAAAATTATTTGAGTTTTACCCATGATCTGTTCAAGTCAAATGAAACAGCCTTCTTGTGTGTCAAAAATATATAACCCCGGTATCATAAAAAAAAAAAATCAAGATGTCAATGGCTTTTATCTTGTTAGGTTAAAAATGGAGGTGTTAACCTTTCAAAAAGTTTATATTTTATTCAGTGGTGTGGTTGTGTCTATAAATCTTTGCAGGGGTCATTAAAATTTTAATTGACTCGTTATTAAATAATGTTCTCAAAATGTAAAACACACACATACATACACACATACACAGACAACCACATACACAGACACACATACACAGACAGACACACATACACAGACACACACACATACACAGACACACACACGTACAACACACACAGACATACATACACACACAACACACATATACATACACACAATACACACACAACACACACATACAGACACACAATACACACACAACACAAATAGTGTTCTCAAAATATAAAACACACACAGACACACATACACACAAACACACATACACAGACAACACACACAGACACACATACACAGACAGACACACATACACACAAACACACTTACACAGACACACACATACATACATACAGACAGACATACAGACACACACAGAAATATGAAATGTGTATTTATATGCATATGTAATTATGTATCTGTTACGTCTCCTAAGTATTCTAAATGTCCCATACGTACATTTCTCAGCCCCATCAAACAGTAATGCTTTACACACTGACACATATATGATTTACCATAGGGTTTTTAAGAGAATCTATTTATCCCTCAGCAAGTTAATAAGAAGTCGTGTTGTGTTGCCAGACCCAGGCCTGCTGCACCAGGAATGCCAGGGGTCACTGTGAAGTCACTTTGCCCAAGTCAATGTTTCCACTTTGTTAGAGGCCATCCGGCTCACACTGCTGCTAATATGAAGTGTTTAGGGGAAAACTGAGTTATTCATAGGAAATATATGAAGCAAGACAAATGGTCTGGTGTCCAATTGTTTCCCCTAATCTCTGTGATATTATTCATGCTAAGAAAAAACATGAGTCAGAATATGTGCAACATGTCTCTATGTTTAGCTTCACAGCTATGTGCAAGAAGTGTAATAAGTTTAGTATAATAGATAAACCTGTACATGGAAGCATGACAATCAGACATACAGGATGGGGGACAGGGACTAACAATGGGGACACAGATACATAAGGAGTGAGAGACAGAGAACACCAGAGACCTGTAAAAAGATAAGATAAATGCATGAAGAGTCCCTAATTATACCTAAGAGATGCGAGAGGAAAGATGCATGAAAAGAAGTGAGGGATGGAATTGCAATGTGTACAAGACAGGGAACCTATAGTGCAGGGAGGTTAAATAATATAATCAGAAAAATTACTCCGGCAAATTTCTGTTAATGAAAATAGATATGGTGATTGTGGTGCAGCAATAACAGAAAAGTGTGTGGGTTTGTGTGTTGTATGTGTGTTTGTATGTGTGTCTCTCTATTGTGTGTCTCTCTATTGTGTGTCTGTGTGTTGTATGTGTGTTTGTATGTGTGTCTCTCTATTGTGTGTCTCTCTATTGTGTGTCTGTGTGTTGTATGTGTGTCTGTTTGTGTCTCTCTATTGTGTGTCTGTGTGCTGTATGTGTGTGTCTGTGTGTTGTATGTGTGTCTGTTTGTGTCTCTCTATTGTGTGTCTGTGTGCTGTATGTGTGTGTCTGTGTGTTGTATGTGTGTCTTTTGTCTCTCTCTATTGTGTGTCTGTGTGCTGTATGTGTCTCTCTATTGTGTGTCTGTGTGTTGTATGTGTGTCTGTTTGTGTCTATTGTGTGTCTGTGTGCTGTATGTGTCTCTCTATTGTGTGTCTGTGTGTGTCTCTCTATTGTGTGTCTCTCTATTTTGTGTCTGTGTGCTGTATGTGTGTTTGTATGTGTGTCTGTGTGTGTGGGTGCATGTGTTTGTGTGTGTCTCTACTGTGTGTCTGTGTGCTGTGTGTGTGTGTGTCTATTGTATGTCTGTGTGTGTCTCTTGTGCGTGTGCTGTATAATGTGTGTATGCCTCTGTGTTTTGTGTGTTGTATGTGTATTTGTGTTTCTGTATCTGTGTATATACACTTGTGATAGATAGATAGATAGATAGATAGATAGATAGATAGATAGATAGATAGATAGATAGAACGTTAAATTGATTAAATTAAATGCAATTATAAACATACAATTTTTTTAAACCAAGCAATTTCACAAAGAGAACAAACTATTTGCTAGGAACAAAGAGCAGGGGAAGCTGTGCGTGTGGCTCACAACAAACCCCATAAGGGCTTCATTACGCTCCCAATCTGTAGCATTGGCCTAATCTAACCACAGATCAGTTCTAGCTACAGAAATAAAACTGGTCTTTTTGTGTGGTCCTTGCCGGGGCCTGATTAGAACATTAGCTGTATTTGTTGCCTATCACAGGCTCATTCCCCTGGCTGGGATTCTCACTAGCCTGAGCCCTGGGTTAATGAGTTCTGCTAAATCCACACACTTTGTAGCTGTTGGAGGGAGGTGGTGTTGGCCATCACTTGCTTTTTACGGCCAAACTCTTTGTGGAGCTGCACTTGCACATCTCACACAGTCATAATTACAAATGTCTTACTGTTAGGCCTGAATGGCAGGGACACTGGGGCATTAGCATGCAAATGGTCGGCCCTGTGTGCTGACATATCTCCATCAAAGGCTGAGGCTTTGTTCCAGCACCTGCTCCACTGAGCTCCCAGAGTTACTACCCTGACACCCACAGCACAGCAACCACTACATTAGTCGTGAGACAGAGGCTCTCAAAAGCATTTCCTGTCTCAGACACATTTACACTTACTTTATATAAGAATTAACAAAACCAGGGGTTTATCTATTTTATTCATTGTTGTAAGGACGAACAAAATATCTAAAAGGAAAAAAAGACTTCAGTGTGATATATTAAGGGCCACATGGGATATAAATACAATGTTTATAGCCTAAGCTCCAAGTCTGTTTTGGAGATATAGATAGACAAGTTGATAGATGGATAGATGATAGATAATTTATAGATAGACAAATTGATAGATAGATAGATAGATAGATAGATAGATAGATAGATAGATAGATAGATAATCACATTGCAATGCATGATTACTTCATGACTGGATGCAGCATAGATTGTATATAGACAAAATATTTAGGCTATATCCGATAGCTTTCCAGAGATTGTTTTGTTCCACTTACTAATATATACATAGACCAGTGGTGTATATGGCTGGCTCTCCAGCACTATGTAGACAAGTAAGCATATCCTGTATTCCACTTATTAGTAGAAAGTGAAACATCACGTGTACAATCTGCAATAATATAATATGGAGACAACAGTCCATGTCCAGCACAGCAGAAGAGTCCTAGTGAGGTCACCAGAATCCATACACACAATAGTAATATATGACCTGGGCATTAAGTACATCTTAACCTCAGTGAGCACAGAACAAGACCTTGTTGGATCTGGAAAGCCAGCTAAACCCATAACACCTAGAAGGCAATCACATCACTTGTACAGTGACTCATTGCCTGCCAGAGGGGCCTGTAACGTATTGCTTGGTAACCAAGTGAATAAATAAACCCACTGGTTTATATAAAAAGCAACTGATATAGGACAACATATAAATACAAACACATCTGCACACAGGAATCCCAGAGAAAGTGCAGCTTGTCACTTTAATGCATTCCATTGTGGGAAACTATAATGCAACTTGCAGTTAATTCAATAATTCCTTATATGATGTCAGTCATAATTCTAGGGTGTTTACCACACTCTTTACTGTGCAAGAACTGCATTCTTCTATTGAAGATAATAATGATCACACGGTCTGGCTGTCTGTCTATCTATACGACTATATTTTACTTCTAGTAGCTAGTATCATTATTAATCTTACCGAAAAAATATAAGTTTTATGCAGATAACTCCACATATTTATTTTTTTTCGCAATAATTAGATATATTTATTTCAGTATAAAATTACAGAACCATTTCAGTGAATGTGAATTCCTTTAGTCTTTAAAACTAATAGATTGTTTATACTGATCACACTGTATCTCTTTGCATTTTATTGTCTATTGTGTATATAAATTTACCATTACCAATTAATGTCTCTTGAGTACTATTAGTGATATTCAGTGGAGATTGCGACTAGTTACATACGCCCTCCATTAGGAGATGAATAACACAGACGTAGAATTAATCCATTTCCTTGTAGGGTGAAATTATTGCCCCTAAGGTGAAAAAATGACCTCCAGGGGCTACAGTTGCCCTAGTTCTGCTTGGTGAGCATTAAACTACATCACGAAAGCACTTTGCACCAGAGAAAGCTGCACTGTGGCTCAACATTTTATTTAAAGGGATTATATATATATATATATATATATATATATATATAAAAAATAATAATAATTCTTAAATCCTTGAGTAGATATATTCGGTTAAATTGAATTAAAATAATTTATTACACTTATTTATAATTTCATAGAATTCTCCCTGAATTACTGATGAAAATATTGCTCATTTTAAATCAGTATGATTCTCCAGTTTTTATATTCACACAAGGAAATGTTTGGAATCAAAGATAAACTAATTGGTGCTAATGGGATATATTTGTACAGTAAATATTTGACACTATAATGAATGTCTAGATTTGTAAAATCTCTAGGCCTTTTTGTTTTGAAAATCATAATGATATATCAGAATAACAGAAAATATAATCTGTAAATGATAACAGACACACACACTCAGTATAAAAATACATTTGTATGTCCTTATATTTCAGTTTATATTATAAATTATTCTTTTAATATTCTGATCTACATTTTTTTTTATTTTGGACCTTGACAAAAAACTTACTGCAGTGGATTTTCGTTATATATTCCACATAGAATGTATGACCACACATAATCTTATATTTCAGTTTCAATAAAAGTTTTTATATATTTGTACCTCCATTATTTTATTTTGGATCAAGAAGACAAACAAAAACGTACTGTAGTGGATTTTCGTTATATATACATAGAATGTATGACCACACTTAATTCATTTAAATTAAAGATACATATATATATATATATATATATATATATATATATATATATATATATATATATATATATATATATATATATATATATATATATATATATATATATATTTGTATCTCCAGATTTTTATTTTGGACAAACAAAAACTTTACTTGATGAAGTGGATTTCTACCTTTGTTTTATAGTCCACATAGAATTAATGACCTTGCCTTTTTTGTGTTATATTTATAAAAACAAATAAATATATCTACATTTCAAACTCGCTTCTCCAGTGAGTTTGTTATTGATTTATACTTTTGTCTTGTAACTTTGCACTGCACTATATTGAGGTGGTTAATGACTCTCAGTTAAATTGTTTTTTTTAAATTAAACATTTTATTTTCTGAAAATGTGGAAAAAAAATCTTACATTTGCTTGGTACAATAATAATACTTGGCAGTACTTTTACATGTTTCGATGCAAGTAAGAACACTTAAGTACAAAATAGAAACAATCCAATCAGTCTGTTATAATACAAAACACAGGTTAAAGTAAAATTGGAAGAAGAAAAATCAGTTTTTTCTGTGTAAACATGTAAATTATTATTATTATTATTATTATTAAAAGCACTTGTTTATTATGCACTAAAATGCATACAGATGGATATTGCTTTGATTGTATTTGCTAGACAGTTCATATACATTTTTGGACCTGAGAACCCGTAAATCTCTCAATCTGTTGAAAGCTTAGTTTTTAAAAACTATGACATTAAGGTACCAACTGACTGTAAACAGTTTTTGTATTGTTTTTTTCTGCAGGTTACCAATATATGGTATAAATATAGACAACGTTTCGGCCAGGACACTTGGCAAAGCCTTTCTTGTTTAACACACAGAAAAAAAGGCAAATACCACATGAAAATATCCTACCTTCTTAGGTTTTGATTAACAATTTGATATCCTAGAGGTAAAGCTTTCTCCATTTGTTAGAAGTGTCCCAGATTGCAGTGCCCCACCTAAGGCTGCTGTTGGAGAATTGGAAAAAGTCACCAGAGCCCTGGATATCACAGGGGCCCCAGCAACTTTGGAAGGGTTGCATGGCACTGGGCTAATGTCTGCTCCTATGATGCTCTCTATGGAAAATGTGGATTTGACAGTTGAATTGGTCTTGGTAGCCTGCAGAGACGCTGGCAGAGCTGTGCTAAGCTGGTGAGGGTAGAAGGTGCAGGTCCTTGCCAGTTCTGCCGCAGGTGCCAGGAGTGAGGGAGGTGGGAGTCCTTGTGCGCTGGGCGGCTGTCTGGCTGCGTGCTGAGTTTGTGAATGGAAGGCAATCAAGGCAGAATGAGGGTGGTAAGGCTGCAGCTGGATCCCATATCCACAGCTGTAGGGTCCATACCCATAGGCAGCTGCAGGGAGGAAGTGGCCGGGGTCCCTCAGCATTAGCTCTGGAACTTGTTGCCTTTTGAAACGTTTCCTTCTCCTAAGAAAGCTGCCATTATCAAACATGTCTGCAGATTCCGGGTCCAATGTCCAGTAGTTACCCTTGCCCGGATTGCCAGGTTCCCTGGGTATCTTAACAAAGCAGTCATTGAGAGAGAGGTTGTGCCTGATGGAGTTCTGCCAGGCAGGGAACTTCTCCCTGTAGTAAGGGAATCGGTTGCTGATGAACTCACAGATCTCACTGAGGGTCAGTCTCTTTTTGGGACTCTGGAGGATGGCCATAGTTATTAAGGCAATATAAGAGTAAGGAGGCTTCACCAATGTGTTTTTGCTTACAGGCTTGTAGGAGTCTTTGGTTGAGGAGCTTGGCATCAAGATGCCACCACGAAGCTCTGCTACCACCTCATCCTCTTCATCTTCTTCATCCGCAAAGGAGCTCCCCCTGGGCTCCTCGTCCTCTCCGACCACGTCAATGTCGGTTTCATCAGCAAGGACAGAGGCATCGGACATTTCAGAGCTCAAAGTCATGGCTTGCAAGGCAGATCATAAGGCTGGAGGGCTAAGGAGAGAGTGAGAGCCTCTCCACTTCCCCTCCTCCCAGCTGGGAGAAACCAAGTACAATGTGTAATAAATTAACAAGGCACAAAACTTCCTATCTTCGGCGCTGGAGATAAAATTCTCTTGTTTGCCCTGAGCAACATCCAGGCATTAGGTGCTAGAGAAAGAGGATTGTGATGAGTCTTGGGAAAGGTCTTGGAATAGGTTGGGTTTCTGTGCAGGAGAGGGCGGATCTTCTTCCCTCCTTGCAGCAAAGAGGGGACATCACATGGCTGAAAACGTCAGAATATCAAATAGTGAAAAGCAGTGAAATCAGCCCCTTAACAGTTTGGCTGCCATAAAGAATGATACAACATATAGCAACGTAATGCTTTGAAGACTTCGGTGGCAGCCAAAGAGTTAACCAAACAAAAAAAATCCCAATCATTAGAGCAGCACAGACTACAGGACAATAGTGTTAGAGATTATGGGCAGGGTGTGATCAGATTTCTCCAGTGGACCAGTGGCTGGGAGCTGTTCTGCTACAGTCATGTATATCTGTGAAATAGTTTATCCATATTATATTTAATAAAAACATGTTTTGTCCTGTTATAGAAATAAACCCTGCTCCTCCACTTATACAAACTGTTGCAAAAAATACAATCAGGTTCCAGATCTTTTTATACACGTTTTATATTATAATTACAATATCGCAATATCATGATGCCTAAATATATTTTGTGACCTTGTATTTTGAATATTATATTTAAAACTATACAAATTAATTATTACATCTTTACTAATAAACTTAAGTTATGAATAAAGTAATCATATTACGATCTGGAAACTAAACCTATGAATAAAATATGAAATTATATAAAACAATATAAATATGGTATGGTATATTTGTATATACTCTTTTTATATATATATATATATATATATATATATATATATATATATATATATATATATATATATATATATATATATCTATATATATATATATATATATATATATAACACAAGGAAAAAGGAGCTTGTGAGCGAGTGGTTGGCTTTGTGTGTGTGTTGTGTTATATATATATATATATATATATATATATATATATATATATATATATATATATATATATATATATATATATATATATATATATATATTCATTAAAATTATGGTGGAGATAAAAGTCTGAGATAAAAATCCTCCATGTTACAAAACTAAATAAATAAAATTTGTTGCATAGGAAATTTACACATCTAGGGGATACTTATTTTTATTGATTTATTTTATTTATTGATATTTTTATTGATTTATATATATATATATATATATATATATAACGGTGTATATAATATATACATACATATATATATATATTTTTATATATATATATATATATATATATATATTTGTGTGTATATATATAATTATACACACACACATATATATATATATATATGTGTGTGTGTGTGTGTGTGTGTGTGTGTGACATATCCAGACTTTTACTGCAACAATTACATACATATGAGAATACAAATGTTATGAAACGAAATACTTTATCACATTTTGTCATTCAAGCATGTGTGCATATAGTATTGATGAATTTTGCCAGACATATCTATAAACTTTTATAAATTATTATAATAGAACCTAGTGTTTTAACAAATTATCCAGTTCATTTTCAAGACAAGTGTTGCTATATTTATACATAAACACGTTTCCATAGACTTGTTTGTGTATAACTAGATAGATTATAGATAAACAGACAGATAGATAGATAAACAGATAGATGATAGGTAGATAATTGATAGACAAAC